>NW_015160858.1:734463-737071 GCF_001447785.1 Gekko japonicus | reverse complement strand
CCTATTTATCTACTTGCAATTTCTTGCTTTCGAACTGCTAGGTTGGCAGGAGCTGGAACTAGAGACAGGAGCTCACCCTGTCTTGCGGCACCCGGGTCTTGAACCGCTGAACTACTGACCTTCCACAGCCTGCAGTTCAGCGTCTTAACCACTTGAGCCACCGCAGTCTCTTTATTCATTATTAAATCCTAAAGCGTTGTGTTCCACAGGCCACACAGACAGTTTGTGATGGGGGGGGCACACAGAAGAGGAGAGGCAAGCTGTTTTTTAATTAACCACTTTAGAATAGCTTTTAGGGGCTAAATACAGAGAGAAGAATGGTGGCATAGCACGAAGTCTCCAGTTCAAATCTTGTCTCTGCTACAAAAAGTCTTAATGTGGCTTTAGGCAAGCTGCTCCTGCTATCCTCACCCAAAACAGCTGTGGACTATCTTATGGGGCTGTTGTTATTGGGTTAAATGTCAAAAAACCAACTGCCTTGGAAGCACAGAGGCTTTACGCAGTATCCTCGATCCTCCACGTTTCCCAGTTAAAGGGAAAATGCTGTTCAAACAAACTATAAAGACGACCTGACTCCAAAGGTAACAGGAAAAAGAAATGTTACTTACAAAACCAGAAACACACCTTACATGATATATTCACTTAGGCACATTTAAATTATTGTGAACATATTAACTTCCAGAAAGGTTAACCGGCTACAGCTCCAAGCCCAGGTAAGAGAGAGAATAAGAGAGGTCCTACATAGGATCAGGGGTCATTTCCTGCGGGAGCGCACAGCAGAGCTCCGGCAGTAAAGAGCCCAGGGGGCGGGCACATGCAACAAGCCCCACTCCCTTCTCCCAGCAGCCCTCAGTCAGAGCAAGAAGCAGCCAGGTAAGTTGCAGAGCAAGAAGCAGCCAGGTAAGTCCCCCCCGGCCCCCTGGTCCAAAACAGTCCAGTGGCACCTTTAAGACCAAGTTTTATTCAGGTACAAGCTCTCCCTCCTCTGCGAGGACAGATCTGCATGTCCCCCCCCCCAATAGCTAGCAATCCAAAACAGTCCAGTGGAGACTGAGTGGTGGGTGTTGCCTTCTGACACACTTCTGGTGATGTCAGGGGTGGTGGCATATGCAAACAGGTTATGCTAATGAGTTATGCTAATGAGCTCCTGTACCTCTTTTTCTATGAAATGACCCCTGCATAGGATGAAACACAGAAGGCAAGCGAGGGCCAAAGAGGCTCAACATCAAACCCATGAGAGGAGGGTGGGGCCAAGTGCCCACTGTACCCCTGGGAGAGATTCCTCTTAACCCTTTCCCTCCCAGATCCTCTTGCATGCAGAGTTACCATAGCCAACAGCTGTAAGGACTACAAGATGACGCGCGTGAAACATTTTGGAAAAGTGTGATGTGCTAAGTGTTGCCATTACTACAGGAAAAGACAAATCAAATGCAATCCATTCGTTTATTTGCTATACACATAGACTTGGCAACGAACGAATGGATGCAGACACAGTGTGACAAGACTACAGGAAAGAAAATACGCACACACATAAATAGACAAAACAAACAAACAAAACCCAAAAAACTTTTGCTGGCTTTGTAAACTACCTTGATCCACTGTTCACAGCGAGAAAAGTGGCATAAGAAACTTTTTAATAAATACATTTTAAGGAAATAAATGAACATCGGTTCTATGGGAAAAGGAGATTTCGTTCTTGGATTCTTTGGTGACATGACTTCCGCAGGGCGAGGATCCCCTCCATGGGTTTTCTTGTTGCCCCTGTGGCTACAGCACAATGAGGGCAGACCTCCCCATGGCAGATTTCCCTGCATTTTCCCTGCCCCAGGCCGCTTCAGTGACCATTTCTCCTCCTGGGCCCAGCAGCTGGGATGGGGGTGGGGATCTTTTCATCATTTTTTTTTTAAATTAGCAATTTATTGTTGTCATTTTAAGAGATCTATCTGTTACATCCTCTGAATTCCAAGCTTTCCCTTAACACCCCCCCCCCCGGCATCTGGCCTCTTTTGTTGCAGAGATATGAGGGGATAGGTGCATCTCTGAAACAGAAAGGGCTGAAGACTGCTTTCTAAAAAAGGACAGCTTAACATTCAGAGGACCAACCAGGTCAATAGATGAGTGTACCTTCATAATGCTACAGCAAAATTGCCAACTGTCAATTAAAAACAAACACAAAAAGGCCCGTAAAGAAGAACGGCTGCCCGAGGGAACCAGGTCAGGAAAGTGGCATTGATGTGGGTGGGGAAAGAACCGAAGCCCTCCCCGGTTTTGCTGCAATCTTTGCTAGAAAAAAACCCTGGACTTCAGCAGGTTTAGGAATGCTCACAGGCAGTGTTCCCTCTAAGCTGAGTTAGTGTGAGCTAGCTCACAGTTTTTCTGCCTCCAGCTCCAGAGCAAACTAATTTATGTACAGTTTGTCTTAGCTCAGGAAGGATGGCTCCAGAGCAATGTTCCCTCTAAGCTGGGGAGTCTTGCGAGCAAAAAATTCTACTTTGTGAGCTACTCGCGTTAAAATTGTGAGTGAGCCATTTGGCTCCTGCGTGAATTAGTTTGCTCTGAAGCCCTCCTTTCTGAGCTAAGACACAAATGTGTGAGCCGGAGGCTGAAA
>NW_015160858.1:731808-733947 GCF_001447785.1 Gekko japonicus | reverse complement strand
AAAGCTTGCACGGGGAAAGGGGGAAACCTGATTAAAAAAAAAAAAGGCTGTTAGTTCAAGGAATTAGGTCAGCAATAGTCTGGGATAGAATCTTTGTGCCTGGGTGTTGGTGGGATGCATTGCCAAAGGAGATCTCTTGCATCCATCCGGGAAGACCCCATTTAAGGAAACCAGGAACGTCTGGCTGTTACGAGAAATCTATCACATTTTTCAATCCCACTCTTCTTCTAAGGAGCACAGAGCAGTGTTCCTGTCTCATTTTACCCTCACGACGACCTTGTGAGGTAGGATTAGGCTGAAAGGGACTGACTTCACCCAAGTCGCCTAGTTAAGTTTTAGGGCTCAATGAGGATTTGCGCCTGGGTCTCCCAAGTAGTCACTGTTTTCACCACTACACCATTCTGCCTTCCAGCAAACACTGAGTTTATGGCCAAAACGAAAAAGCCACAGCTTCACAGCAAAAGATGAACCAGTGAGGGCTACTGGACTGGTCTCTTCCTGGAATTCGAACAGGGACTTTTGATCTTCAGAAACCACAAGAACAGACTGCACTGTGTATTGGCCACAATAACAGATTAAATTTACTGTAATGATACTGCTCTGGCAGCCAATTTGGCTCTGAACAGTGTCACACTAAAAAAAGAAGGAAATTTATTTAATACATGTATCCATATAATGTAAAATTTACCGTAATTATTTTTAATCTTAATCGGCTGAGAAAAGAACTTGGCAACTGCCAATGTAATATTAAAATCCACCCCTGCTAAAAAAGAAACCTCAAATTATCCAGTTCATACCTAGAGTCCAGGATATAGGGTTTTATTCAACTATCTCTTGCATCGTTAAGCAAATCACAGCCGAATAGACAATGCTGAAGGGTGTCTATTTGGGCCAGAATTGATTGCATTGATTAAATTGTGTACTTTCAGTTGTTCTTGAACTGTATGTCAACCACAGACAGAGGATTTCCTACCTGTTAAACAACATTCTGCAATACAAGTAATTAGATATAATGGCAGCTCTTTGGGGGCTCTCTAGGCGAGGTTATGCCCAGTCGCTTCTGCAGGTGTTCAACTTTCTCTCTCCAAGTGTTCGGGACCTGCAACTGATTTGCCAGCAAGGTCCATACTTCAAAGCGACAAAGGGTCAGTGGTAAAGGTATCTTCCTCATCCCACCCCCACCTTGATCCTGCTAAGATAGGGCACCCCCAGGCATTCCCCCACACTACTCCTTCGGCCTGGCCACTGGGCCCGTTGCAGAGGCTGTAGCCCTGAGTACGGGTGCCACGTTGCTTGTCTCCTGGTGCCAGCTATACCCCCTGCGCCCCACCATGTACAAGAATGCGCATGGTGGAAATGCCAGGCCCACGTCCAATCCGGTGGTTTATGGGCCCATTTCACAGGGTGGGTCCCAGATCCTTGACATCCCACTGTGACGGGCAGTGTCCCCTCCAGTGTTCCCTCTAAGCTGAGTTAGCGTGAGCTAGCTCACAGTTTATTAGCCTCTGGCTCACCCATTTTCGTCTTAGCTCAGGGAGCAAACTAATTGATGCAGTCGCCAAATCGCTCGCTCACAACTTTTAAGGCTAGTAGCTCACAAAGTAGAATTTTTGCTCACGAGACTTCGCAGCTTAGAGGGAGCTCTCCTCCCTCCCACGAACTGCTTGCGGATCGAGATGAGAGAACTATCAAAATCCGGACTGAGGATCCAGATCTGCCTCAGAAAAACGGGGTGGCTGGCCAGTGTTCCCTCTAAGCTGAGTCAGTGCGAGCTGGCTCACAGTTGTTTAGCCTCTGGCTCACACATTTTTGTCTTCGCTCAGGAAAAATGGCTCCAGAGCAAACTAATTGATGCACTAGCCAAATGGCTTGCTCACAACTTCAATGACAGTAGCTCACAAAGTAGAATTTTTGCTCATAAGACCCCACAGCTTAGAGGGGAGCACGGCTACTGGAAAGCAATTCCATGTAAGCCAAAACACTGAGGAGGAGGAGGAGGAGGAGGAGGAGGAGGAGGAGGATAGAATTTTTGCTCATAAGACCCCACAGCTTAGAGGGGAGCACGGCTACTGGAAAGCAATTCCATGTAAGCCAAAACACTGAGGAGGAGGAGGAGGAGGAGGAGGAGGAGGAGGAGGA
>NW_015160858.1:731260-731385 GCF_001447785.1 Gekko japonicus | reverse complement strand
ACCGCGGTTGTTTAAAGGCAGCCTATCAGGGATTAGACAGAGCGCTTCCAGAGGATTATCCCGCATCTGGCAGCTGCAGGGCTCTCGCCCATCGCAGCGGATGTGGACGGCTTCAAGGGTAGCCG
>NW_015160858.1:709743-730035 GCF_001447785.1 Gekko japonicus | reverse complement strand
CAGACAGGCCATAGCAGAGAACTCAGACAAAGCGTGATCCACTGGAGAAGGAAATGGCAACCCACTCCAGTATCTTTGCCAAGAAAACCCCATGGACAGTAACAGTGTTATCGATGCAACGAACGAACATGAAATTAAGCAAACTTTGGAGCACGACGGAAGACAGGAGGGCCTGGCGTGATGTGGTCCCTGGGGTCGCGAAGAGTCGGGACTCGACTGTGCGACTGAACAACAACAACAGCAACAAAATATATATAGTGTAACAGTCCATGAACTGGGGTTTTTTTTTGCTACAACTGCAGAAGCACAAACTGAAGATCACAGTCTTTCCAACAAGCATCAAGAAAGGAACAGAGCGCTCTCATCCCTTGCTCAGACACAGAATTCGAAGCAGGATTCCACTAGGAAGACCCGACTGGGCGAAGGCAGAGCCAAACTCAAGTGCGAATGGAATTGGCCATGCGCTGGTGGAGGAAAGCGCCATCGAGTCGTAGCCGACTAGCAGCAACCCCGTAGGGCTTTCAAGGCGAGGGGTGTTCAGAGGTGGTTTGCCATGGCCTGCCTCTGTGTAGCAACTAGGGAAGTGCATTTGGTTCGTCTGAACCGAATGCACCCCCGAAAATGGCCCATTCGGGCCCCTTTCGGGCTGCTGCGGGCCAATTCAGATTCTCTGATCCAAATCGGCTTGCCGACGAATTGCTGCCAAATTTTGGTGGTGATTCGGCCCCATTATATCCTATGTGCCATTTCCCCAACTTAGAGAGCAATGGAGGGGATGGGGGCAACCTGTTTGGGGGCCCATAGAATTGGACCCCCTGGTTCAATGTTCTTAAAACCTGGTGGGTATCTTGGGGAGAGGCCCCAGCAGCTACCCTGTGAGTTTGGAGCTTCTCCCTCAAACCCCCTCCCCTCCAGCCCCCAGAATATACCCTATGTTTTCGCCGTTGACTTCAATGGCCCATAGGATATAATGGGGCCGAAATTGACATTCGGCTGGCCCAAAGACTCCCCAAGCTCGTACTGCCAAAATTGACATGCTGCTGGCCGAACCATTTGTTCATATAGATATATACATTAGAGTCTTTTGCTTGTTTTCTAGCCAATTATACATTCCCGACCATCTTTTTGTAAAAACTTCTTCGTTTTCCCCCTGTAACATTAAGCTTAGTTTATCCATTTCAGCTACTCTCATCAGTCTTTCTGTTACTTCGTCTTTTTTGGGTATATTGTCTTGCTTCCAGTATTTTGCCCATAATATTCTCGTAGCTGTAATTATATATAATATGAGGTATTTTTCATTATAGCTATAGTCTTCTGGGATCATATTTAATAAGTATATTTCAGGCACTAAGTGCCAGGACTTACCACAAGCTCTTGTGAGTCAGCTCACAATTCATCACGTGCACAAGGTATATGATGATCACGCCGATTTATATAGAAGATGGAAGACTAGTCCCACCCCCCCACAGGTATGCTATAAAAAGAGGCGGTTGTCTTACAGTTTCATACAAGTTACAGTTATGTCCAATAATAAAATGTTTTTGCATATAACATTTTTCAGGGGGTCATCTTACATTCAGGCCCATAGCTACAGTGGGGCTTTTGGAGGCTCCACCCCCATTCTTAAAGGCACAGCCCCACAAGAATTTCTCCTGTAAATGCTTTTTTCAATCATTTGAAAACATTTTTTAAATGTGTATGCTCCTTTAATCAGAGTGGGGTGCTGTGATTGACTAATTCCCGCACTGAGCAAGGGGGTTGGAGTAGGTGACCCCTAGGATCCCTTCTGCGTCAAGAAACTGGTCTCCTTGAAGAGAGTTTTTCTGCCTAAGTGTGAGCTTTCTTTACTATAGAAGTCATCACCCCCATCTGCCGGCTTGTTATCAGAACTGTTGCTTAGGCTGGCAGAAGTGATTAACTTGCAGCAGCTGAGAACTGTCATCTCAAGTGGTTGACAGCTTGCAGTTTAGAGATCTGTCCTGCTTACAGCTTTCTATTGGCTAAATGGCTTTTTTCTCTGCACTGAGAACTTCAGCCCCAACAGAAAAAATTTTGCCCCACAAGCCACAAAAACCTGGCTACAGGCCTTCTTACATTCAAGTAAATACAGTAACTCCTTCTGATGTGCATACACTGGCATGATAGATGTGTACCTCATGTATCCAATAAACTGAGCTCTGACTCATGAGAGCTTGGAATAAATTTTGTTAGCCTGTTAGCCTTCTGGGAAGGGCGGGCTATAAATATGAAGAAACAAGAAATAGGTGCAGTTGGATTCCAGTTTCATTCTGCTCCGCACAGGAATTCTGCAGTGCTGATTCCTGTGGGCACGATCCTAGGTACTTACTCAAAGGAATGTCCCATTCGGTTTAATGGACTTAGGCCTGCAAAAGAGCATTTAGGCATGTGGAATGTTAACCCCTTCATCAATATTTGCTGTGCTCACTCCAGCTGCCAGAAAACCAACCGGCTCTCACTCTGGTGAATGCATGAACACGTTTTGGTGTTCGTGTACCTGGAAGGCAGAAAAGTATGGGGTTCTGCACAGCAGAAGCCAACTATCTCTGCAGAAAAAGAAAGGCAGAAGGGTCAAAATACCCCAACCCCATCTCCCACACCAAATCTGCAGCCCTCCCTGGCACCACTGAAGAAGAAGAGATTGGATTTATACCCCACCCTCCAGAGTCTCAGAGCAGCTTACAATCTGCTTTCCCTTCCTCTCCCCACAGCAGACACCCTGTGAGGTAGGTGGGGGCTGAGACAGCTCTGATAGAACTGCCCTGGAGAGAACAGCTCTGAGAGAACTTGTGAGTGACCCAAGGTCACACCAGCAGCTGCATGTGGAGGAGTGGGGGATCAAACCTGGTTCTCCCAGATTAGAGTCTGCGCTCTTAACACTAAACACCTCCTTTGCCAGGCTGCCCCTCCCCGAAGCCGGCTCTGGAAAGACAGGGATCTGAACGAAGGGTGCAGGCACCAACAAGAGAGAGCATGCATTGGGGAGGGAGTTTTCACAGTGCACAAAGCAACACAGGACGCTCTTACTTACTATATTTGGATGCGAGAGTCTCAGCAAGACGCCAATTTCGGTCCTGACAATTTTCTTGTCTATCTGAAAATTTAAAAAGAGGGAGGGACATGTAATCCATCCATGTTCTCCCCAACTAAAAATCAATCAATCACTGCCAATTGCCAGTGCGACCACCATTCTGTTCCTCGTAGGAAGCCCCTCACACAGCTGCCGACTTGGGCACGCTCCATCGCAGAAAGGGGACGGCAACCTTCCAAATCTTTTTCAAGGACAGCTTGCAAAGGCCAAGAGGATAAATGGCGGATGCATGCACAATGACAAAGGAAACCTTTGAGCTAGGAGGCAGCATCAGGGGAAGGCCTCGGCCTCTATTACCTGTTGCTGGACCTCCAGAGGAATTGGTTGGCCACTGTGTGAGACAGGCTGCTGGACTAGATGGATCCTCACTGGTCTGATCTATCAGGGCTCTTCTGATGTTCATAGTAGATGGACCACAGCTCTGATCCAGCAGGGCGCTTCTGATGTTCTTATGAAGGCCTCGGCCTCTATGCCCTGTTGTTGGCTGTCCAGAGGAACTGGTTGGCCACTGTGTGAGACAGGATGCTGGACTAGATGGACCTTCACTGGTCTGATCCAGCAGGGCTCTTCTGATGTTCTTAGGAGATGGACCATTGGTCCGATCCAGCAGGGGTCTTCTTATATTCTTATGAAGGCCTCGGCCTCTAGGCAGTGTTACTGGACCTCCAGAGGAACAGGTTGGCCACTGTGTGAGACAGGATGCTGGACTAGATGGACCTTCACTGGTCTGATCCAGCAGGGCTCTTCTTATATTCTTATGAAGGCCTCAGCCTCTAGGACGTGTTACTGGACCTCCAGAGGAACTGGTTGGCCACTGTGTGAGACAGGATGCTGGACTAGATGGACCTTCACTGGTCTGATCCAGCAGGGCTCTTCTTATATTCTTATGAAGGCCTCAGCCTCTAGGACGTGTTACTGGACCTCCAGAGGAACTGGTTAGCCACTGTGTGAGATCGGATGTTGGACTAGATGGACCCTCACTGGTCTGATCTAACAGGGCTCTTCTGATGTTCTTAGGAGATGGACCACTGGTCTAACCCAGCAGGGCTCTTCTTATATTCTTATGAAGGCCTCGGCCTCTAGGCCATGTTACTGGACCTCCAGAGGAACTGGTTGGCCACTGTGTGAGATCGGATGCTGGACTAGATGGACCTTCACTGGTCTGATCTATCAGGGCTCTTCTGAAGTTCTTAGGAGATGGACCACTGGTCTAACCCAGCAGGGCTCTTCTTATATTCTTATGAAGGCCTCGGCCTCTATGCCGTGTTACTGGACCTCCAGAGAACTGGTTGGCCACTGTGTGAGAGAAGATGCTGATGGATTCCTGGTCTGATCCAGAACGGTTCTTCTTAACCAGGCACAGGCAGCTGAGAAGGCATCTCCAGGGGGCTTCTTCAGAGTCAGCTCAAGTTTTTTTTAGCACCCTAGGTCAACTGTTACTTGTCCTTCCCCAGTTCAGTAGAGAGAAGTCTAGAATGAATGTTTCACTGACCGGACCTTCAAAATAAGCAATGTAAAAATGAAAACAGACAAGCTCTCTTCAGAGGGCCTCCATAACCCATCACAGCAGCTGCAGAAGACTGGCGATTCCAGCCGCCCATGAATTCCAAACTTCTCCTCAAGCCGGTAGAGGCTCCTTTCGCGTTTTCAGTGCCCCTCAGAATCTGGCATGTATGGTTTGCCTGGCGGTTGGGCTGGCAATGGGCCACACCAGACACTCTAGAGTGCCGGACTGATCTGCCAAATAGGCCTGCTTTGTTCACGTTGACTTAGAGGTGTGTTCCCTCTGAGCTGCGTTAGTGTGAGCCAGCCCAGTCTTTTAGCCTCCGGCTCACACATTTTCGTCTTCGCTCAGGAAGGATTGGCTCCAGAGCCAACTAATTTATGCCGTAGCCAAATCGCTCGCTCACAACTTTAATGCCAGTAGCTCACAAAGCAGAATTTTTGCTCACAGGACTCCACAGCTTAGAGGGAGCATTGATGACCCTTCCGTGGTACCACATGACTGGCACGTTGGAGTCTCTGAGCCCAAAGAGATTCGACTGTCAAGCCATTACTTCCCTGTGTTCAGGAAAGAGAGGAAATCCCACTCCGTAAAAACTGAAACACGCAACTGCTGCTCACTTACCGTCTTCTGCAGTATTTTGGCAGCGTACTGGACATGGGTCTCTCGGTCTTCACAGCTGTACACCACCGACGTGGCACCCCTAGGCAAATCAGAAAGGGACAGGGACAGATGTGAAGGTGACACGAAAGGAATCTTTAAAGCAACCCAATTCCTCCGGGGGGGAGGGGGGGAGGCTGTCTTCCCTCCCAGTCCTACACCACAGCTTCTGAGAAGGGTTAGTTCAGTTCAGACGTGATGCTCCAATAACTGCAGATAGCTAGGGGCCATTGAACTGGAATCGGAAACCTTTATTTTATTTTATTTATTTAATTTGTACCCCGCCCTCCCTGCCAGGCAGGCTCAGGGTGGCTTACAGCAGACGTATAATATAGATATATTAAAACAGCGAGATACATTAAAACAGTAATAAAGTTAAAACCAGAGCATGTGCAAACACGTGCTAGCAAACATAATACTAGAGAGCCAGTTTGGTGTCGTGGTTAAGTGCGCGGACTCTAATCTGGGAGAGCCGGGTTTGATTCCCCACTCCTCCACTTGCACCTGCTGGTGTGACCTTGGGTCAGTCACAAGCTCTGGCACAGCTGTCCTTGAAAAAGAGAAGTTTCTGTCGGAGCTCTCTCAGCCCCACCGAGCTAACAGGGTGTCTGTTGTGAGGAGGGGAAGGGAAAGGAGATTGTAAACCACGCTGAGACTCCCTTGGGGCGGGGTATAAATCCAATCTCTTCTTCTACTACTACTACTAATAGTTAGTCTTAACTACAGTTCAGTGTGGTGTATGAACGTGGACATCTCGACTTAAACCCTTTATAGAACCACAGAGTAGGAGGGGACCTCTCCAGGGTCATCTAGTCCAATCCCCTGCACGATGCAGGAAATCCACAAATATCTCCCACACACACACCCCTAGTGACCCTAGGCTCTAGGCCCAGAAGAGGGCAAAAAAAAACCCCTCCACAACCCTCCAGGATCCCTGGCCAAACTGGCCTGGAAAACAATGGCTTCCTGACCCCAAAGTGGCGATCAGCATATTCACAAATACCTCCCCCCTCCACTCTCTTAGTGACCCCTGCTCCATGTCCAGAAGATGGCAAAAAAACAAACAAACCAGGATCCCTGGCCAAACTGGCCTGGAGAAAAATGGCTTCCTGACCCCAAAGGTGGCGATCAGCATTTCCCTGGGCGTGTCAGAAAGGGTCACAAGAACTAAGCACTGAGGCAAACCTTCCTGCCCTCCCTCTCATGATCTGCCCAAGTTCACCCTTGTTGTAAGGCAGGCTGGGACTGGACGGGGAAAGAGCAAAGTTGAGGTAACCAACATTGCTGAGGCACATTAGGATTTTGGCCATCATCTGTGAGCCGAATTCTAATTCCACAAACTGTGATTAAAGTCAACCGGGGCTTTGGGTTGGGTCTGAACCAAGTCAATGAGCGGAATCAGACCTCCGTCCAGTCAGTATATTTGGGGCTACAGCTTTGAATGGCCAGAGCTGATCGTAGCGGTGCCCTCTCCCAAACACCGATGCTTTGGGAGAATTCAATAATGCAAGAGAATCCCAGTGGGACAAGCACAGCTTCTAAGGAGCAGTGAGAACTTTATGGCCTTGTTGGATGAAACTGGCGTGACAGTCTCCCATCCCCCCTGCCCCCCAGGTGGAGAGGAGATGGAGGCCATAAAGCACCCAGCATCTGCGATGACCTTGGCTAGCCTCAGGAGTGTGTTGGAGTAGAGATGTCAAAGGTGTACCAGAAGGGGTCTCAGAGGATGGAGCAATGGCCGCAGGCATAGCTGGCTTTACAAGGGATTAGACAGATGCATGGAGGAGAGGTCTACCAGTGGCTACGAGCTATAGGGACTGAGGGGAACCTCCATGTTCAGAGGCAGTGAACCTCTGTGCTAGGAGGCAACATCGGGGGAAGGCCTCGGCCTCTATGCCCTGCTGCTGGACCTCCAGAGGAACTGGTTGGCCACTGTGTGAGACGGGATGCTGGACTAGAGAGACCACTGGTCTGATCCAGCAGGGATTGTCATATTTTTAATCAGGGGAAGGCCTCAGCCTGTATGCCCTGTTGTTGGCCCTCCAGAGGAACTGGTTGGCCACTGTGTGAGACGGGATGCTGGACTAGAGAGACCACTGGTCTGATCCAGCAGGGATTGTCATATTTTTAATCAGGGGAAGGCCTCAGCCTGTATGCCCTGTTGTTGGCCCTCCAGAGGAACTGGTTGGCCACTGTGTGAGACGGGATGCTGGACTAGAGAGACCACTGGTCTGATCCAGCAGGGATTGTCATATTTTTAATCAGGGGAAGGCCTCAGCCTGTATGCCCTGTTGTTGGCCCTCCAGAGGAACTGGTTGGCCACTGTGTGAGACGGGATGCTGGACTAGAGAGACCACTGGTCTGATCCAGCAGGGATTGTCATATTTTTAATCAGGGGAAGGCCTCAGCCTGTATGCCCTGTTGTTGGCCCTCCAGAGGAACTGGTTGGCCACTGTGTGAGACGGGATGCTGGACTAGAGAGACCACTGGTCTGATCCAGCAGGGATTGTCATATTTTTAATCAGGGGAAGGCCTCAGCCTGTATGCCCTGTTGTTGGCCCTCCAGAGGAACTGGTTGGCCACTGTGTGAGACGGGATGCTGGACTAGAGAGACCGGTCTGATCCAGCAGGGCTCTTCTGATCTCCTTGTACCTTGGAAGAGTGTGAGGACACACCCAAAACTAGGGGTTGAGGAGTTGCAGAATACGCTCCTGCTAAATCAGTAGAGCTGCCACCTGGAGATCTCCCACAAATTCAGTGTTCCCTCTAAGCTGAGTTAGTGTGAGCTAGCTCACAGTTTTTTAGCCTCCGGCTCACCCATTTTTGTCTTCGCTCAGGAAGGAGGGCTCCAGAGCAAACTGACTGATGCAGTAGCCAAATCGCCCGCTCGCAACTTTAATGCCGGTAGCTATCAAAGTAGAATCCTTGCTCACAAAACTCCACAGCTTAGAGGGAGCATTGGTCCATGATGATAACTGATTTGCAGATGACCAAGATGAGTTCCCCTGGAGAAGAGGGCAGCTTTGGAGAGTGAATTCTGTGGCCTTATGCCCTTCTGAGGTTACCCTCCCCTCCCCAAAACTCAACCTTCCCCAGGCTCTACCCACAAAATCTCCAGGTATTTCCCAACCCAAAGCTGATAACCCTATGAACCAAGGAGGGAGAAGACCCCTGTGGCCTGAGAGATTTATCAGGCCTTTTGATCCACCCTCCCTTCTGGAAAGTTCATCCTCCCACAGACATATACAGCTGCCTTCCACCAAGTCACATTTTATTTTTAATTTTATTTCCACATATCTCCTTCCTTTCTGCCCAATCCAGGTCGCCAAGGCAGCGAACAATTAAAACGGCGTGATGAAAATACCTCAGAAAACCAATTAAAAAACAGAGCTAAAAATACACATCTAAAATGAAAAAAATACAGCGGATTAAAACATAAGGCAGGAACGAGGAATCGTTGAGGCAATGCCAGGAAGGACAAAAAAAAGGCTCCATCCATCAGCGGAAGACAGGGAGAGATGGGGAAGGAGTTCCATAATTTTGACACCAACTCCAAGAAGGCTCTCTCTCTTGAGCATCTTGATATTTTATCCCTCACTTGCCTCCCCAACGGAGACCCACAGTGGTTTACACCACTTTCCTCTCCTCTGTTTTACCCCATACCAACCCCATGAGGTAGATGAAGTTGAAAGGATGTGACTGGCTGAAGGTCACCCAACCAACTGCCATGGCAGAGTGGAAATGAAAACCTGGGTCTCCCAAGGACCTATCCAATGTGCTAACCACTACATCACACTGCCTCTCACTGGTCCATCTTATCTTCCTGGGCTGGTAGTGGGTCTGAAACAGAAAAAAAAAGCCTCTTCTGACACCAGTTTGGTGTAGTAGTTAGGAGCGTGGATTCTAACCTGGGAGAACCGGGTTTGATTCCCCACTCCTCCACATGCAGATGCTGGTGTGACCTTGGGCCAGTCACAGTTCTCTCAGAGCTGTTCTCTCAAGGGCAGTCCTCGAAAGCGCTCTCTCAGCCCCACCGACCTCACAGGGTGTCTGTTGTGGAGAGGGGAAGGGAAAGGAGATTGTGAGCCGCTCTGAGAGTCCAAGTGAAGGGCGGGGTATAAACCCAATTTCTTCTTCTTCCTACTCCTCTTCCTCTTCCACCACCACCTAGGGATGGTACTTGGGGGACCTCCTGTCATGCAAAGCTGAGCTGCAAGGTCCTTCTGAACAGGACCTCTAATCCACCTCACTCTGTAGCTTCTACTTTGACTGGCAGTAGCTCTCGGAAAGGTCCTTTGCAACACCTGCTACCTAAGATCCTTTAACTGGAGATGCCGGGGACCGAACCTGGGACCTTCTGCATGCCATGCAGAGGCTCTTCCACTGAGCCACACCAATGTTCCCTCTAAGCTGTGGAGTCTTGTGAGCAAAAATTCTACTTTGTGAGCTACTGGCATTAAAGTTGTGAGCGAACGGTTTGGCTGCTGCATACATAGTCTGCTCTGGAGCCCTCCTTCCTGAGCAAAGGCAAAAATGTGTGAGCTGGAGGCTAAAAAACTGTGAGCTAGCTCACGCTAACTCAGCTTAGAGGGAACACTGGCCACAGCCCCTCCTAAAAGTGGGATACACCTGAACACATGCCTTACCAGAGGATCGGTCCCTTTAGCTCAGTATTGATTAATGGGCTTACACTTCATTGATACCTCACCTTCTCCCACAAAAGGGCCCCAAAGGAACTTAACACTGTTCTCCGCTCTCCATTTTACTTTCACAACAACCCGGGTAGGGTAGGGTTAAGCTAACAATGACTGGCCCAAGGTCACCCAGCAAGCTTCCCCATGGCAGAGTGAGGATTCTAATCTCGGTCTCCCAGATCCTAATCAAACGCTCTGACCACTGCACCACACTGATTCTTATTGGCAGGGCCTCTCTTCTGCCTTGCAGCACCTCTCCAGAGCAGAGAAGAGACTTTCTTATCACCTTTGGCTTAACCGGAGATACCAGGGATCGAACCCCTAACCTTCTGCACGCAACATCTGTGTTCCGCCAGAATGTCTACTCAGACTGGTAGCAGCTCTCCAGGGTCTCAGACAGAGGTCTTTCACATCACCTCCTACCTGATCCCTTTAAGGGGAGATGCCGGGGATTGAACCCTGGACCTTCTGCAAATAAAGCAGGAAGTGGACCACTGAGCTACAGCCCCAAGAAGGCGTAAGGCTTCTGAGCCCCACACCACCCGAATCCCCAAAGCGACATTTGAATCTCGAAAGTCTGACTGTGAGAAGGTCAGAGGAGCCATTCAAGAGAGTTCCTTTGGGAGAAGGACCGGCTACGAGAGACGCAACCCCACAGGCGGGAACCGCTGCCCCGGAATCCACATCACTCCAGTGCTCCCAGCAAATCTCCTCGAGTGGATTTCCCCCCTGTAGTTTGCACCTTCAGCCTAAGGAAAGCTGAACACCCGCAATTTGCCATGGGATTCTGTAAATGCCCAGGGTGCTGCCAGGAAAGGAGCCCGGCGACTCCGCAGTTCTCTGTCAAGGTGCCACCGGGTCCTATGTGGGACGAGCCCCATCTCTGAGGCACACAAGGCCACACTACATGGGTGCATTCAGACGGGCCGTTTAGTCCGCTTTCGGCCCACCTCAGAAACGGATTTTATCTGCGGCTTCACATGGTCAACATCTGCCTCCCGTCCCCAGCTGTTGCTTTCCGGCTCAAAACGGCTTGAACTCGGAGTATTTTGATACCAGGTCCCCAAATGGTGTTTCCTGATTCTCCAGTTCCAGCCACATTTCCTCCCTGTGTGATTGTGCCTCCGGTGTCGAGCCACTTCCGGTTTAAACCCCCTCCCCCCACTCAAAAGCTGCCTGAGGCTTCCGCTTTTCGCCCGCCATTTTTAAAAAAGCATTGGTGGTGTGCGCATAGGCGGAGGTCCGCCACAGAGTTATGAAAAACAATGTTTAAACAGTGCCTAGTTTTAGCATTTAGACGAGTTCGGGATCTCACAGAGGCCATTTTGGGGGTAAACGTTTAAAGGGAAGTGGTCCTTTAAAGTTTAAAGGGAAGTGTTACAGCAGTCGGGTTGATGAGGAAATCGCTGTTCTGTGCACGCACGAAAATTTTAGTTCCAGAGATGGCTGCCTATGCGCATGCCCAAACTGAGAGAGAGAAAACAACACCGGCGGGGAGCGATGTTGCTGCACAGCGATCCGGAACAAGGTGGTGAGTGTGATCGCGATTCTCCAGGTTAAAAAAAAATGCATGAGGCCGAAGCAGTTTAACCCGCTCCCAGCACGCCGTCTGAACGCACCCCATATGCCTCCTTGCACTCAATACAGCCCGCCTCCAGCTTTGGATGTTCCGAACTTCGTTAACAGCAACAGCAGGTGGATTGCCAAGCAAAAAAGATCTGCACACGCCCACCCCTCGCCCAGGCATTCGAACACATGCCTGGCTTTTCCTTCCACTTAAGATGCTGACTATACAGCTGTAATCAATCTTGCCTAGGGGCAGAGAGGAGGGTTGTACTGGCCTGGATGGATGGGGGACGGGGATGGACCATTAACAAGAACATTTTGGAGAGAGAAACAAACAACACATGTGGCATGCTCCAAGTCTGGAGAGCGACGTTTAAAGGGCACAGTCCCCAGGAGCCAAGCTGCCCACAAGTGTGGGGTTTCTTGCAAACTAAAGGCCATGGGCTGATGCAAATGGCTGGAAAAGACAGCCTCATTCAACTCAGTGGGGGAGACTTCTGAATAACTGTGTTTACCCCTCCTTCATTTTCTCCGTGCAACAACCCTGCAGGTTAGGTTAGACCGAGAAACCTAAGGTCACCAGGGGAGTTTCATAGCTTCGGGTTTGTTGGTCCCTCTATAAGGTGCGAACGGCAGGCTCCAGACTCTGTAGGGAGACAGAGGGGGCTTAACCCTGCAGCTTCCACCTGGTTTCACTACTCAAAACCCATCTTGCTATTCAAAACCTGTTTTGCTATTTAAAACTCTAGTTACAAAGCAGGAAGCCAGGTTTCAAACAAGGAAAGGAAATAAGATGCTGATGAATTAATTTCTCTCTTCTCTCCAAGCATGCCTCCTAGACGAATTGAGATTGTGAGTCAGTCTGCCTGAACCCACAGTCGGGCTTAGTGTCTCAGTCTCCCCAGTCTGAGACTCTAACCATTACACAAACTGGCTCTCTGAACACGTGTGGGGATTTTCCGTCCTGTTTATCCTGCCCAGAGGCACACAAGGATTGGACGATCCTGCTTGCATGCAAGAGCCTCGTGAGCCTGCCGATTTGCCTCTGGGGTCCGGGTTCGAGTGATGTGGCAGTGATGCTTGAGTGACAGTGCTGCCTCCAGATGGCTCATTCCTAAGTACACTTCCGGGTTCTGCTTTGTGAACCTTGCAGAAGGAGATTGTAAGAAGAAGAGGAAGAAGAGGAAGAAGAGGAGGAGGAGGAGAAGGAGGAGGAGATTGGATTTATACCCCGCCCTTCACTACCCAAAGGTGTCTCAGAGCGGCTTACAAACTCCTTTCCCTGCCCCTCCCCACAACAGACACCCTGTGAGGTAGGCGGGGCTGAGAGAGCTCTCGACAGAAACTGCTCTTTCAGGAACAGCTGTGCCAGAGCTTGTGACTGACCCAAGGTCATCCAGCCAGGTGCAAGTGGAGGAGTGGGGAATCAACCCCGCTTCTCCCAGATTAGAGTCCACACACTTGACCACTACACCAAACTGGGTGCCCGCACAGAAACGAAGCTGAGGGGCCAGTTCATGCAATCAGTACTGCCCAGCCCGAGGCATTTTAGTGCCCTAGGTGAACTGTGACTTTGGCGCGGCCCCCGCAGAAGTGAGAAGTCATCCCACTGAACCTCTGTTAAAGGGACAGGACATTTGTTCTCCAGGTTGCTGGCAGCCCTCGGCTACACAGGACCACAGTCTGACTCAGCATAAGGTGGCGCTACCTACACTCAGGTTTTGTGGCGCTTCTCTAACTCGTGTGCCCTAAGTGGCTGCCTAAGTTTGCCTAGTGGTAGAGCCGGTCCCTGAGTACTGCTATGCCATTCAAGAGCTCAGATGGACCCTGAAGCCATGGCACCTGACCTCAGAGTCCGGAGGGCGATGACAGAGGTCCTTCCCGCATCTCCCTGCCACTCCGGATTTTCTCAGAGTTCGAGTCCGGGCAATTTAAGTCCATGGCAAACCAGCATCCAAATAACCAGGGGCAACAGCAGGCTGAAATCGGGCCGACCACTGAAAGGCGGTAATGTAATGCAGAATGGAGAAAAAAGAAGGTTGGACTCGATTTCAGTGCAGAATGGGGAAAATAACCAGGATTAAAAAGAAGGCTGAATTCGATTCTAGTGCAGAATTCCTTGGAGGACACCGCGGTGAATGTGAATTAAAAGAAGAGTGCAGAAAGGGCCACAGAGAGGACGCTTGGAGAGTAGTGGAGGTGCTCTGGAAGCAACCCAAGGCTGAGAGAGCTCTCTCGAGAACTGCCCTTTCAAGGCCAGTTCGAACAGAACTATGGCTTGCCCAAGGTCATACAGCAGCTGCAAGTGGAGGAGTGGGGAATCAAACCCGGTTCTCCCAGATTAGAGCCCGCGCACTTAACCACTACACCAAACTGGGAGAGGGGGGGATTTCGCTGCTTGAAGTTCAGGGAAGGCATGCAGACGGCAGCCACCCCTCTCCCTCACCTCCTGAAACATTTAAAGGGCCCACTGATCAGCTGGAGGGCCCTTTAAATCTTGGAGGAGGGGAGGGAGGAGGTGGCTGCAAGATTTAAAGGGCCCTCCAGCTGATCAGCGGGCCACATGCTCTGCCAATCAGCTGGAGGGCCCTTTTAATGTCACAGGAGGGGAGGGGTAGAGGGGTAGCAGATGTTGTGAGGCATGCCTCACATTTGAGGGGGCAGAGCCCCGGAATGCCCTGCCATAGCTATGGGCCTGGCTAGAATCTTGCTGGGGGGTGGGATTACAAGGAAGCCAAGATTCTTAGGAAGCTGAACGGTAGCACATTCTGTGTGTGACGCCTTGCCCCCAATAGAATATGCATTATCCTATCAATAGCAGCCTGCAAAGAAAAATGAGGACATATGGAGAGGGGGTGTGGATCATGAATTGTGTGGATAAGCCCTCCAATAAGGCGGCAGCTGCCCCGTTCTCTTTCCACCTAGTCTCAGTGTAAACAGGGGGGGAACCAAAGCCAGTGACACCACCAAAGTCCAGCATGCAAAATTGTGCAATATGGCTTAGACCAAGGGTGTCAAACATGTGGCCCGGGGGCCGGATCAGGCCCCCGGAGGGCTTTCATCAGGCCCGCAGTGGAACTGGCCATCTCCTGCTTCCAGTTCTGCTGCTGCAGCTGCAGCATCGTAGCCTGCTTCGCCAGACTCTCTCAATCGCTCAGCCATTTCATGTTTTAACCTGGGTCCTAGACTCAGAACTCTGAGCATGAGATTTCTGTGGTGAATGTCAATAAATCAAAAGTAGGTTTGCAGCTTATAGAGTTAACGTTTTAAGCATGTTTTTATTTTAAGTAAAAAAAAATCTTTGTGTTTGTGTCCTTTATAAAGTTTATATCTCTGCTACCTGGCATGACATTTTATGGCACCCATGGCCTGGCCCAACAAGGTCTCATTTATGTCAGATCCGGCCCTCATAACAAATGAGTTCGACACCCCTGGCTTAGACTGTCCTAAGAGAAAGCAGAAAAGAAGAGACCGAAGACCAGAAGGGAATCCGTCCCCCACCCCAGAAGAGACAGAAGTCGGTTCACTATGACCTGCAATAGCCGCCACTCAGGCCAGGATTATCACCCGTTCCACCAACATAAGACTTTTTAAACGCCTCAAAACGTACCTATTATTACAGGGAGCCAAGGGCTGTTGCCCCACACGCCCAAATACACCATCCCAAAAGAAAGACATGTTTTACGTGACCTTCCCACGGCAAATCTGGCACCTGTTAATTACCTTTGGGCCCCTTAAAACCACTTGAGCTGCGGTGGCTCAAGTGGTTAAGACACTGAACTGCAGGCTGTGGAAGGTCAGTAGTTCAGCAGTTCAAGACCCGAGTTGCCGCATAATGGAGTGAGCTCCCGTCTCTAGTTCCAGCTCCTGCCAACCTAGCAGTTCGAAAGCAAGAAATTGCAAGTAGATAAATAGGTACCACTTCGGTGGGAAGGTAACAGCATTCCGAGCGCCTTGGTGTTTAGTCATGCCAGCAACATGACCACGGAAACGTCTTCGGACAGCGCTGGCTCTTCGGCTTCAAAACAGAGATGAGCACCGCAACCCTAGAGTCGGACTCGACTGGCTTTCAAGCAAGGGAACCTTTACCTTTTACCCTTAAAATATCTCGACAGCTCTGGCTTGATCGAAAAGAAGTCCCCCCCCCCGTTTCAGAATCGGCAGTTTAGTCTTCGGAAAGAGCTGTGCTTGGTGGCTCCAACCCGCCTGGATATTTTCCAGATAGCCCTCCAATTCGAGATGGAGGCGGAATAGGCCGCCTGTTGCTAATCAGCGGCAAAGGAAATTAACTTTCCACAGACTCAGGCTATCTAATTAGAGCCACATCACTCTTTGATGTGTGCGGTGTGTGTGTGTCTGCCAAGGCCGGAGGACTGGAGGTGGGGGGGGGGCTGAATGGAAGGGTCATTTCCAATATGGGAGCCCTTTGCCTTTATCCCAGAACTGTGAGTGCTGGGGGGCAGTTACTGGAGGGAAATCCACTCTGCACGTGTTCAGGAGCCCTTTTTCTCCACGAGCTGTGGTTGGAACCAGACCCTGCCTTTCCCCCACTTCTTCCAAATCCTGAAAATCTTTTTAAAGGCAAGCGTCTAAGTTGTCACCACCTGTGGAGGTCACGTACAGAAGAGGGGACCCCACAAAGGAGGAGAAATTCCAGCTCCCCTTGCCGACCCACACCCCTTATTTCTCCCACCGCCCTGACTTGTGCGGCACTTCTCTTTACGACATCTAAGCATCTGCAGAAATTGAACTTAAGTTGGGGGGGGGAGGCAGTAACCCCAACGTATTTTAACAAATTGGGTTTCCCTGCAACCCCCTAAGATTTGAAGAATGCTAATAAATTCTAGCTGTGCTGAAGGTTCTGGGGACCGGCACAGTTACCAGTCAATGATTATCAGATTTATCGGGAAGAAGACAGAAACCGGGCAGGTCAAGAGACCTTTCTACACCCGAAGGAAAATAAAAGCAACCCCTTCTCTCCATCTCCAGCCTTTGCTTGACAGACTATTTTGAAACACACACAGATGTCCGAGGACAGAAAAATATCTCCCATCCAGAATATGAGGCAGAAATACTTATTTGCCCCTTTATTTACATCATTCTCTGCTCGTAATTGAAGCAACTCAGTTTGCAAGGCCTGAGCAAGTCTGTTAACGGCAGGATGTTTCCGGAGGACACGAAATCAGAGGGTCACCATAAGTCAGAAGCAGCCTGACAACACTTCTCTCTCTCTCACACACACACACTGAGAGTAATAAAAAAGTAAACACAACAGCTATCACAGTATGGCAAGTTCAGTAAAACTACTTTTAATAATGTCTGCTTGGGGGGTGGATGCATTAAGATGACAGTATTTTAGGAATTCTTTTAAAATCTTGATTATTGTGCCCCTTCTAGGCTGAGCATGGCCATTTACTTCCCACAAGAATCTCAGCAACCAGGGAGAGACATGGGCCATGGTTCCACCCTTCTCTAGGGAAGGCCCTCGGGAGGCATGGTGCCACCAGTTAAGGCCCTGCACCTCTCAGAATGGGGCACAGAGCCCCACTGCATGCATGTAAGGGCCAAGGCGCCACGCTGCTCACATGAAGCTGCCGTATCCACGTGTCAGACAGATCCTTGGTTCATCTAGCACTGCCTGCTCAGATAGGCACCACACCTTAAAAAGGATATTATAGCTTTGGGAAAAGTGCAGAAAAGGGCAACTCGAATGATAAAAGGGTTGGAACACCTAAGCAGGTTAAAGCGCTTAGGGCTCTTTAGCTTGGAGAAAAGACGACTGAGGGGTGACATGACTGAGGTATACAAGATTATGCATGGGAAAGAACAGGTAGAGAAAGAGGTACTTTTCTCCCTTTCTCACAATACAAGAACTTGTGGGCACTCCATGAAATTGCTGAACAGTCGGGTTAGAACGGATAAAAGGAAGTACTTCTTCACCCAAAGAGCGATTAACACTTGGAATTCCCTGCCACAGGAAGTGGTGGCGGCTACAAGCATGGGCGGCTTCAAAAGGGAATTAGATAAGCATATGGAGCAGAGGTCCATCAGTGGCTATTAGCCACAAGGTATAGATAGGGACTCTGGGGCAAGTGATGCTCTGTCTTCTTGGTGCTTGGGGGGGTCAACAGGGGGAGGGCTTCTAATGTCCTGGCCCCACTGGTGGACCTCCTGATGGCACCTGGTATTTCTGGCCACTGTGTGATAACAGAGTGTTGGGCTGGATGGGCCTTTGGCCTGATCCAACATTGGCGTCTCTCTTATGTTCTTATGTTCTCCAGGGTCTCAGGCAGAGAGAGATTTTTTTCAGCACCTGACATCCTTTCCAATGTAAATGATTAAAATGTGCCAAGTGTATATTCCAATTCTAGGTTAAAGAGCCCCCTGAAAGCAGCCTTTTGCAAACACTAACTTAGAGAGAGAAGGCATTTTTAGCTTTTTAAAACCAGGCCATGAACATATGAAGCTACTTCACTGGAGTCAGACCACTGGTCTACTACGGCCAGGATCATCTACCCCAACTGGCAGCAGCTCTTCAGGATCTCTGGCAAAGGTTGCCCCAGCGCTGAAGACACCGTGGACCGAACCCGAATTCTTCTGCATTGTGCTGCACACAATCTACCCCACAGAATCACAGCCCTTTCATCAAAGCTTTAGAGGTCATGGACATCGCCTTGACCCAAACCTAGGGAAAAAATGGGCAATCAGAACAGCCAACAGTGAAATGGGGCAACACCTAAGCCAGCCACGGCCCTATCCAAAGGCTCAACGGGCAGGTCCCGCTTCTCCAAAAACTACACATGTGCGCATGCAGCCCAGCTACTCAGCCCATAAAGGTAAAGGTTCCTGTGCTCGAAAGCCAGTCGAATCCGACTCTAGGGTTGCGGTGCTCATCTCCGTTTCAAAGCCAAAGAGCCAGCGCTGTCCGAAGACGTTTCCGTGGTCATGTGGCCGGCATGACTAAACACCGAGGCGCACGGAACGCTGTTACCTTCCCACCGAAGCGGTACCTATTTATCTACTTGCAATGTCTTGCTTTCGAACTGCTAGGTTGGCAGGAGCTGGAAGTAGAGACGGGAGCTCACTCCGTCATGTGGCACACTCGGGTCTTGAACTGCTGAACTACCGACCTTCCACAGCCTGCAGTTCAGCGTCTTAACCACTTGAGCCACCGCAGCCCATACAGTATCACAGTTTCATACCCAAGGTGCCACAAGCCTCCAGTCCTCAGCGAGGAAGCAAAAACAGTATTCCAAATACGAGCAGCCTCCAGTACTTCAACCTGCTCCCCATCAGCCTTGATCTGCCCCCAAGATGAAGAGACCATCCCAGTGGTAAGGTATACAAATGCCGCCATCTTAGAAGGGGCTTTGAGGCCTTCGAAGCTGAAAAGCGACCAGTCGACGCACCAAATTAAACAAGGAGAGAATGAAAGGATGGAGAAGAAAGTAGCGTTCTGTGGAGACGAACGCTTAGCTTTACGGGACAGTGCTGGGGCTCAGCGACCTGGCCACCCTGCTCCCCAAGGCGTGCTGTGGGGTGGCCAGAGCCAAGCGCTTTGCCCATGTTCAGAGGCTCAGTGCACGGCAGGGCTAGCAAACCGCAGGCGTAAAAGCCAACGAGCCAGTTAGCCAAGCCCAAGTGACAGGGTTACCAGGTCTGCCCTGGCCAATGGCAGGGTCAGGGGGCATAGGGTTGCCGGATCCAGGTTGGGGAAGTCCTAGAGATTTGGGGATGGTGCCTGGGGAGGACAGGGATCCCAGTGGGGTACAGGGCCACACCCTTCCAAGCATCCATTTTCTCCAGGGGAACTGATCTCTGTACTCTGGAGAAGAGCAGAGGAAAAGAGCAAGTCCAGTAGCACCTTAGAGACCAAAAAAAAATAAAATTGTGGCACTTTCTTCAAACTGAGCGGCAACTGACTAAAGTGCATAGGTAAAGGTAAAGGTTCCCTTGCTCGAAAGCCAGTCGAGTCTGACTCTAGGGTTGCGGTGCTCATCTCTGTTTCAAAGCCGAAGAGCCAGCGCTGTCCGAAGACGTTTCCGTGGTCATGTGGCCGGCATGACTAAACACCAAGGCGCACGGAACGCTGTGACCTTCCCACCGAAGTGGTACCTATTTATCTACTTGCAATTTCTTGCTTTCGAATTGCTAGGTTGGCAGGAGCTGGAATTAGAGATGGGAAGCTCACTCCATCATGCAGCAACTCGGGTCTCGAACTGCTGAACTACTGACCTTCCACAGCCTGCAGTTCAGCGTCTTAACCACTTGAGCCACCGCAGTATACCCTGCCACAAGTTGTGTTAGTCGTTTCAGGTGCTTCTGAACCTTTGCTGTTTTAAGAACACAAGCGAAGCCCTGCTGGATCAGGCCAATGGCCCATCCAGCCCAACACTCTGTGTCACCCAGTGGCCAAAAAGCAGGTACCATCAGGAGGTTCACCAGTGGGGGCCAGACCTCCAGAAGCCTTCCACTGTTACCCCCAGAGCACCAAGAATACAGCACATCACTGCCCCAGACATAAGAGAGAAGCCCTGTTGGATCAGGCCAGTGGCCCATCCAGTCCAACACTCTGTGTCACACAGTGGCCCAAACCCAGGTGCCATCAGGAGGTCCAGCAGCAGGGCCAGAACTTCAGAAGACCCCCCCCCAGCAAGAATACAGAGCACCACCGCCCCAGACAAAGTGTTCCCTCTGTCGTTTGAGGCTAACAGCCAATATGATGCTCTACTGCTGCAGACAAACAGGGCTCCCCATCT
>NW_015160858.1:703128-709642 GCF_001447785.1 Gekko japonicus | reverse complement strand
ATCGCCGCCCCAGACATAAGAACAGAAGAGAAGCCATGTTGGATCAGGCCAGTGGCCCATCCAGCCCAACACTCTGTGTCACACAGTGGCCCAAACCCAGGTGCCATGAGGGGATCCACCAGCGGAGCCAGAACTCCAGAAGAAACCCCCCCCAGCAAGAATACAGAGCACCACCGCCCCAGACAAAGTGTTCCCTCTGTCGTTTGAGGCTAACAGCCAATATGATGCTCTACTGCTGCAGACAAACAGGGCTCCCCATCTTGATCTCTCTCTCTCCCCGGAGGCGAGCTGTCATTCCGGGGGATTCCCAGGCCCCGCCGGGAGGAAGGCCGGCTGGCATCCCTCCCTCCCTCCCTCCCTCCCTCCAGGCCCCAGCCGCCAACAGCAGCAGCAGCAGCAGCCCGAAGGAAGCGCGGCCGGGGGCCCTGCGCAGCGCAGCGCCCGGGCAGAGGCAGCAGGCGGGGCCAGCGGAGGAGCGGCGCATCCGCACCGCCCCCGCCGACACGAAGCAGGAGGCGAGGCGAGGCGGGGCCCCCTTGGCCCCACCCTCCTCCGCCTCCGCCCCCTCCCCACTCGGCTGGGCAGGCGCGAGCAGCCCCCGCTGTGGTCCAGAGGATTGCGCTGGGGAGGCGGGTGGGGACCGTCTTCCGTTCTAGCCCGCCTTTATTAAAAAAAAATATTAACTTTTGGGTACCCCGCTTTGCCTGACTTGCAGGTGCTTTTTGCAAAAAACGACTGCAGGTGCTTTTTGCAAAAAACGGCTGCAAGTGCCTTTTGCAAAAAACGGCTGCTGCAGATGCCTTTTGCAAAACGGGTTTCCTTCATAGGATCTTGGGCATGTGCGTGTATTGGGGATGCTAACAAGACACCCCGCCGGACAACATCCCCCGTGACCTCTATTGGAGAAAGCCCATCGATTGCCAGAGCAGCTGCCCTGCCAAAGCCGGCTCTCTCCTGCCACCTAATGGACCCGGGTTGGGCGCAGTGGCGAGAAATGGGGGGTTGGGGTTGGATTGGAATCCAAATCGTAAAATCCCTCTTTGAATGGGAGGGATTACATAATTTCGCAGAGGTAGCCCTGCTGTTCATCTCTTGGAAATCGAACGAAATCAAGTGGATCTGACTTGTGCTGAAATAAACCTGGTTAGTCTTAAAAGGTGCCCTGGCTTCTGTTGCAAAATAGAAGAAGAAAAGGAGATTGTATACCCCACCCTTCACTACCCAAAGGAGTCTCAGAGCGGCTTACAAACTCTTTTCCCTTCCCCTCCCCACAACGGACACCGCAATGTTCCCTCTAAGCTGTGGAGTCTTGTGAGCAAAAATTCTACTTTGTGAGCTACTGGCATTAAAGCTGTGAGCGAGCGATTTGGCTACTGCATCAATTAGTTTGCTCTGGAGCCATCCTTCCGGAGCTAAGACATAAATGTGTGAGCTGGAGGCTAAAAAACTGTGAGCTAGCTCACACTAACTCAGCTTACAGGGAACACTGCTTGTGAGGTAGGTGGGGCTGAGAGAGCTCTGACAGAAACGGCTCTTTCTCAAGAACAGCTCTATCAGAACTACGGCTTGCCCAAGGTCATCCAGCCAGGTGCAAGTGGAGGAGTGGGGAATCAAACCCAGTTATCTCAGGTTAGAGTCCACGCACGTAGCCACTACACCAAACTGGC
The DNA here is from genome assembly GCF_001447785.1 of Gekko japonicus. Lineage (NCBI taxonomy): Eukaryota > Metazoa > Chordata > Lepidosauria > Squamata > Gekkonidae > Gekko > Gekko japonicus. The sequence continues at coordinate 707,975 of NW_015160858.1, read as the reverse complement.
TAGGGACTAGGGATAGATCAAGAAGGATGGCCCTGTTAGTCTGTCTTTGGCAACAGAAAAGAGTAAGAGTCCAGGAGGACCTGCAAGACTAACCATATTTGTGGCAGAGGAGGAGCTTTCCTGAGTCACTGCTCACTTCTTCAGATAGATCAAGATGGGGGGGCCGTGTTAGTCTGTCTGTAGCAGGAGAAAAGAACAAGAATCCAGCAGTCCCTTAAAGACTAACAACATTCATGGTAGGGTAGGAACCTTCATGAGTCACCACTTCTTCAGAGAGATGAAGATGGGTCGCTGTGTTTGTCTGTCTGTAGCAGGAGAAAAGCGCAAGAGTCCAGGAGCATCTTAGAGACTAACAACATTTGTGGTGGGATTGGAGCTTTTCCCGAGTCACTGCTCACTTCTTCAGATACCTCTGTAGCAGGAGAAAAAAAGCAGAAATCCAGGAGCACCTGAAAGACAAACAAAATTTGCGGCAGGGGATGAGCTTTCGTGAATCATACAATCATAGAGTTGGAAGGGGCCTCCAGGGTCATCTAGTCCAACCCCCTGCACAATGCAGGAAATTCATAAATACCCCCCAGCACCCCCAGTGACCCCAGCTCCATGCCCAGAAGATGACAAAAAACCTCCAGAATCTCCAGCCAAACTGGCCTGGAGAAAAATTGCTTCCTGACCCCAAAGTGGTGACCAGCGTGTAAGAAAGGGCCATGAGGACTAAGCACTGAGGCAACCCTCCCTGCTCTCCCTCTCGTGATCTGCCTAAGTTCACAGAATCAGCACTGTTGTTAGATGGCCATCTAGCCTCTGTTTGAAAACCTCCAAAGAAGGAGAGCCCACCACTTCCCAAGGAAGCCTGTTCCACTGAGGAACAGCTCTGTCAGGAAGTTCTTCCTAATGTTTAGCCGAAAACTCTTCTGATTTAATTTCAACCGGTTGATTCTGGTCTGACCTTCTGGGGCAACAGAAAACAACTCCATATCATCCTCTAGATGACAGCCCTTCAAATACTTGAAGATGATCATATATCACCTTTCAGTCATCTCCTCTCCAGGCTAAACCTACCCAGCTCCTTCAACCTTTCCTCATAGGACTTGGTCTCCAGACCCCTCAACATCTTCGTTGCCCTCCTCTCGACATGTTCCAGCTTGTCTATATTTTTTTTAAACTGTGTTGGAGGACACTGGAGCCTCACTGGTCCACTCTGCATCTGGCATTCGCTCCACATTTTCTCAGCACTCGACCAGGTTCCCCCTTGCCTCGGAATATCTGTTTTCATGCAACCTGGTATGCAGATTTTCCTGTGTCAGTACTTGCCTCAACGGTCATTAGCCACCTGAGCCAAGTAATTAATGGCGAGGTGATAAGTACAGAGGGAGAAATGGGGGCAAGGGAACTGATGGAGGTCAATGAAGCCGGGTCAAGTTGTCTGCTTATCGTTCCCTTCGAATCAGAAGCGGAGGAAGGAAAAGGTGCCGCTCAAAACCACATCCAGATACCCCAAGGCAACGCCATACTGACTACAAAGTCACCCCTGAACAGCCATAACAACCGCATCACACTGCTGACTCATGTTCAGTGTATGGTCTACTAAGATCCCTAGATCCTTTTCACACATACTACTGCCAAGACTGGTCTCCCCCATCCCATAATTATGCATTTGATTTTTCCTACCTAAATGCAGAACTTTACATTTACCCCCATTGAAAATCATTTTATTTGTTTTAGCCCAGTATTCAAGCCTGTCAAGATCATCCTGTATCCTGACTCTGTCTTCTTCCGTTTTTGCAACCCCTCCCAATTTAGTATCATCTGCAGATTTAATAAGCATTCCCTCTATCCCTTCATCCATATCATTTATAAAGATGTTGGACAAAACAGGTCCATTTATAAAGATATTGAACAAAACAGGTTCTAGGAAAGATCCTTGAGGTACTCCACTTGTCACTCCTCTCCAAGATGAGGAGGAACCATTCAGAAGCACTCTTTCGGTGCAATCTGTCAACCAGTTACAGATTCACCTAACAGATATAGGATCCAAACCACATTTTACCAATTTGTCAACAAGAATATTATGTGGAACCTTATCAAAAGGCTTACTGAAATCAAAATAAACTATGTCTGCAGTATTCCCCTGATCCAGCAAGGTAGTAACTTTCTCAAAAAAAGAGATAAGGTTAGTCTGGCATGACTTGTTCTTGAGAAACCCATGCTGGCTCTTAGTAATCACAGCCGTCCTTTCTAAATGCTCAAGGACTGTCTGTTTGATGATGTGTTCTGAAACTTTCCCAGGTAGTTACCTGGATCCTCCTTTTCCCCCTTCTTGAAGATGGGGACAACATTTGCCTGCCTCCAATCTTCTGAAACCTCACCTGTTCTCCAAGAGCCACTGCTCACTTCTTCAGACAGATCAAGATGGGTAGCTGAATTTGTCTGTAGCAGGAGAAAAGAGCAAGAGTCCAGGAGTACCTGAAACACTTAACAAAATTTGGGGCAGGGGATGAGTTTTTGTGAGTCACTGCTCACTGAACATTTCTGAAAACGTGAGCAGTGAGACTCAAAAGCTCACACCCTTTCACAAATTTTTGTTAGTCTTTCAGGTGCTCCTGGACTCTTGCTCTTTTCTACTACAAAACAGTAAGAGCTTTTGAAATCAATAGAACTCTTCATCAGGGTGGATATTCAGACCTCCCCCCCAAAAAAAAATATGACGGAGAGAAAACAATGTGCAAGGCTTTTCCATCATACCCTGTCATCAAACAGCAAGTGTGAGCTTTTGAGGTCAACAAAACTTTTCATCAGGATGGATATTTGGCACCCAAAAAGAGGTGGTGAGAAAACAACGTGCAAGGATTTTCCATCATGCCCTGCTGTTTCTCTCTCTCTCTCTCTCCTCCTCTCTTTTCGCGGAACTTCTAACCGAATGAAAAGTTCTGTTGAACTTGAAAGCTTGCACCGTTTTCTGAAATTTTGGTCCTTTTAAAAAGTTACGATGCTGCGGTTGTCGAAGAGGTCCATCCTCTTCTGCCGTAAAACACAACGTTGGCTGTTTTAACATGCATTGGATAATGCACTTTCAACGCACCTTAGCAGTCATCACAAACGGTTGCTAAAGTGCATCAAAAGTGTATTATCCAACATGTGCGAAAGCTGCCATTGTGCAGCACTGTGGTCACCCAGCTTTGTCCCAAGTAGCTCAAAGTGATGCATCTCAATATACATCTTTCCACTTGACCCTCCAGCAATCCTGCCAGGTAGGCTAGGTGGACAGGAGTTTCATGGTTGAGTCAGGACCTGAATCCAGGTCAGCTCCAGTCACAGGCCAGGATTCTACCCACCATCCTATGCTGCTTCTCTGCTACGACTCAAGTCACAAATCACAAGTACCCTACGGTGTTGATCCAAACATCTGCAAGGTGAGAGGGCGCACACAGCAAAAGCAGTACGCACCTGCTGTGAAAAAGCCAAATTTGATGCTGGCCATAATTAGAAAAGGAACAGAGAATAACACTGCCGCTATCCTACTGCCATATACAAATCTATGGTGAGACTGGCACACTTGGAATACGGTGTACGTTCTGGTCACCTCACTAGAAAAAAATGATACTGTAGAGCAGGAGTGTCGAACTCGTTTGTTATGAGGGCCGGACGTGACATAAATGAGACTAAATAATCCACTTTCAATCCACTTTCAGTGCACTTTCCAACTGGATTTTTACTGTGTGAACTGGCAAAATCCAGTTGGAAAGTGGATTATTTAGTGTGTGTGACCGCATCTGTGTCATACAATGGAAGAAGAAGAAGAAAAAGAAAAAGAGGAGGAGGAGGAGAAGGAGGAGGAGGAGAGATTGGATTTATACCCCGCCCTTCACTACCCAAGGGAGTCTTAAAGCGGCTTACAAACTCCTTCCCCTTCCCACAACAGACACCATGGGAGGTAGGTGGGGCTGAGAGAGCTCTGACAGAAATTGCTCTTTTTCAAGGACAGCTCTTATCAGAACTACGGCTTGCCCAAGGTCATCCAGCAGGTGTAAGTCAAGGAGTGGGGAATCAAACCCAGTTCTCCCAGATTAGACTCGGCGCATTTAACCACTACACCAAACTGGCTCTCCACAGGTAGTGGAGATATAAACTTTATGAAGGAAACAAATACAAAGGGTTTTTTAAAACTTAAAATAAAAACATGCTTAAAACACGAGCACTCTTGCAATATTTCATTTATTTAACAGTGACTGATAACTGACACCTCTTGATCTGAATGATTGCATCAAAACGTCTGTGCTGTTGCAGTCTTGAGTATGCTGTTCAGGGGTGTATCTGTAAGCTGCAAACCTACGATGACACAGCAGCAGAACTGGAAGAAGGAGCAGAAGACAGCCAGTTCCCCTGCAGGCCTGATAGAAGCCCTCCGGGGGCCTCATCCGGCCCCCAGGCTGCATGTTTGACACCCCTGCTGTAGAACTTGAAAAGATGCAGAAGAGAACAACCAAAATGATCTGAGGGCTTGAGCAGCTGCCCTGCAAGGATCAGTTAGAAAGCTTGGGGCTGTTTTGCTTAGGGAAAGGGCAAGGAAGGGAAGGCATGATACAGGTCGATACAACTTTGCCTGGTGTGGAGAGAGCTGCCTGGGAGACGCGAACAGCAGAACCCAGGGGTTACCCACTGAAGCTGAAAGGCAGAAGATTCAGGACAGACAAAAAGAAGTATTCCTTCATAAGAACATAAGAGAAGCCAATGTTGGATCAGGCCAGTGGCCCATCCAGTCCAACACTCTGTCACACAGTGGCCAAAAATGCCAGGTGCCACCAGGAGGTCTAGAAGTGGGGCCAGAATTCCAGAAGCCCTCCCAC
>NW_015160858.1:699017-702887 GCF_001447785.1 Gekko japonicus | reverse complement strand
CTCAGCAATTTCATTGAGTGTCGCATCATTTTGTAGCAGGAATTCCTTTGCATATTAGTCGACACACTAAGAACATAACATAAGAACATAAGAGAAGCCAATGTTGGATCAGGCCAGTGGCCCATCCAGTCCAACACTCTGTCACACAGTGGCCAAAAATCCCAGGTGCCATCAGGAGGTCCAGCAGTGGGGCCAGAACTCCAGAAGCCCTCCCACTGCTGCCCCCCCCCCCCAAGCACCAAGAATACAGAGCATCACTTGCCCCAACAGTGCACAATTGATCTTTGGACCTTGCTGCCATAGGATGTGGTCATGGGCTGCCAAGTCGGAAAGGGGGAGTGGACACATTCATGGAGGACAGGGCTTTCAATGGCTAGTACTAGTGGATTATTTAGTGTGAGGGGAAGGGATTGTAAGCCGCTCTGAGGCCGTAGTCACACGGTCATAGTACTAGTGGATTATTTAGTGTGAGGGGAAGGGATTGTAAGCCGCTCTGAGGCCGTGGTCACACGGTCATTTTGATCGGGTTTCACCACTGTTCCCTATCGCACTTAAAAGAGCTGATCAGACGGCTGTATCTGTCTCCCGTATCCAAGCGGACTCACCGGTTTCCTAGCGATTTTCCCGACACCAGGAACATCAAGAACTTTCCGAATATTTGTACTCTGAATCCGCAATTTCGCCCATCTGGACAGCCATTTCTTGCTATGAATGCAATTAGGTTGTCTGAATGTCGTTCTCGCACTGAATTTTTTTCTAGCTTTTGCCTTTGTGCGCATGAGCAATCCTGCGTTGAATATATTCAATGCATGAACATTCAAGCGTACATATATAGACTCCAGCACTCAGTTGTACATCGGTGGTTCATTTTGTTCGCTGTTCAGGGGGGGGAAGACTGCAAAAACCAGGGAGTACAGCACGTCCATGTGCATGTGTGCATGTGATAAGAAAATTTAAAAAAACTTGTGCCGCACCGCCGCATTGTGCGCATGAGCAATCCTGCACTGTATATCCAATGCATGAACATTCAAGCGTACATATATAGACTCTAGCACTCGGTTGTACGTTGGTGGTTCATTTTGTTCGCTGTTGGGGGGGGGGGAACCTGCAAAAACCAGGAAGTACAGTGTGTCCAAGTGGGAGTGGTGATTTGACCATGTGCATGTGCGCATGTGCAAAGAAAAAAAATTAAAACCTGTGCCGCACCGCTGCTTGGGCGGCATGGCTATCTGGATGGTGCCTGGAGCCTCGTCGCGTGATACAAGCGGTTCCCGGAGAGATATTTGATCATCCCAACCCACAAAAAATATCCCCGATCAAATATAACAGGGCTTTCAATGGCTAGTACTAGTGGATTATTTAGTGTGAGGGGAAGGGATTGTAAGCCGCTCTGAGGCCGTAGTCACACGGTCATTTTGATCGGGTTTCACCACTGTTCCCTATCGCATTTAAAAGAGCTGATCAGACAGCTGTATCTGTCTCCCGTATCCAGGAAAATCAAGTACTTTCCGAATATTTGTGCTCTGAATCCGCAATTTCGCCAGTCTGGACAGCCATTTCTTGCTATGAATGCAATTAGGTTGTCTGAATGTCGTTCTCGCACTGAATTTTTTTCTAGCTTTTGCCTTTGTGCGCATGAGCAATCCTGCGTTGAATATATTCAATGCATGAACATTCAAGCGTACATATATAGACTCCAGCACTCAGTTGTACATCGGTGGTTCATTTTGTTCGCTGTTCAGGGGAGGGGGGGGAACAGCAAAAACCAGGAAGTACAGTGTGTCCAAGTGGGAGTGGTGATTTGACCATGTGCATGTGCGCATGTGCAAAGAAAAAAAATTAAAACCTGTGCCGCACCGCTGCTTGGGCGGCAGGTATGTAGGGCTATCTTTCAGCTATGCTCCTGCAGAGTGCAGGGGGTTGGACTAGATGACCTGCAAGGTCCCTTCCAACTCTAACATTCTATGATTCGATGAGGAGAAGAAGAAGGAGAAGGAAGAGAAGAAGAAGAAGAGATTGGATTGGATTTATACCCTGCCCTTCACTGGGAGTCTCAGAGTGCCTTACAAACTCTTCCCTTCCCCTCCCCACAACAGACACCCTGTGAGGTAGGCAGGGCTGAGAGAGCTCTTTCCAGAACTGTCCTTGAGAGAACACCTCTGAGAGAACTATGGCTTGCCCAAGGTCCTCCAGCAGCTGCAAGTGGAGGAGTGGGGAATCAAACCCAGTTCTTCCAGAGTCCGCGCACTTAACGACTACACTACACCACTACACCAAACTGGCAAAGAGCCCAGAGAAGAACTCCGTAGGTCCTCTCAGCTCAGCACCTAAAGAACTGAAGGGGAAATGGCAACACCCCCTCTCCGCGCATGCCGGTCTTGGCAGGAAAAGATGAGTGCACACACCAGGGGGGGAGGGGCACCCTTCAGAGCTGTGGGGCTAAAAAGTTATCTCTAAAGGTGGGCCTGTGTCTTAAGAGCTAAGCATAATTTGCAGTGATGCTTTTCCTTAAAAAGGCAATTTCAGCCATGCCCCACATGGACGACACTCCAGCTCTTATTGTTCAAGACATAGATGGAACTTTTTTTGCATATGTGGTGGACATGTGAGAAAGCAAAAAGGTACTGGCAAGAAACACATGGAGAAATGCAGAATATTTTAAAGATTACATTTCCCATGCAAGCTAAGCTGTTAGGTATACTGCCTAACAATTTGCCAAAATTTTTGGAAGAGATAGTCAGATATACGGTGACAGCGGCTAGGATTATTTATGCAGCAAAATGGAAAGCAGATACTTGCTCATGATTAGAAGAGTGGAAGAAGAAACTTGCTGAGTATGCAGAGGTGGCGAAACTAACATTTTATCTGAGAAGCAGATCAGTTACGAAATTCGAGGAGAGATGGAGAGTGCATTACTTGTATGGAAGCAGGAGACAGATCTAGAATGAGAAGTAGTTCTAAATGTTAAAGGTTGACTATAAGTGTGTATCCCAACAAAAGTTATTTTTATTGTATTTTATAGGCAGTGTTTTAAAATTATTTTATGTAATGAAGTGGTCTCGGGGGGAAAACATTTTTAATTTTTTGTTTATATTACATCGTTACTTTTTACTTTCTGTATTTTCTTTTATATTATCTGTTTTCTTAAAAATAAAAAAAAATTAAAAGAAATTGTTTAAGGTGTTGTTGTTTTTCTACTATCCGTATGTATTTGGCTCCCTTCCTTCAAAATGGATTTTAGTTTCTTTAATGACCAACAGGGTCTTGTTCGGCATTTGTGAATCATTGTCAATTATCAACTTGCATCTTTTGTATATTTGTTATGCTAAAAGAATAAATCATCAGCTTTTAAGAAGGGGGCCTTTCCGGTTTCTCACGTAGCCAGCTGAAGATGCAGCTCATGAAAAAAGACAATACCATGTAATCACCCTGCTATGGCTGTAACAAAATTAAAAGCACAACCAGTGACATTTGCTGCCTAGAAAGTGAAAAGCAAGCCCCTGATGTCTCTCCAAGGAACAGAACAGATAATTAATCATCGATTCAGAAGCGCCGCGAGAGAACTTGGTATGTATTGGAGGAATAGGAAATAACGAATGACGAATGACTCAAAATACAGAGGGGGGAAAATGAAAACTGAAGGACAGTGTGGTGTCGTAGCTGCGTGGACTGGGGTTCAAATCCCTGCTTAGCTTCCGAATTCTGGTGAGATCGGGCTAGCCTGGGCCATCTAAATCAGGGCAATAAAATTATAAAACCTAGATTAGATCAAATGAATGCCTGGCTTCCAGGTGAGCGGAAAGGGTGGGGCACGACACTGTGGGTTTGTTCCACAGAAGGCAGCTGCAGGTACGGGGGGGGGGGGCAAGC
>NW_015160858.1:691536-698709 GCF_001447785.1 Gekko japonicus | reverse complement strand
GGGGCGGCGGCGGGGGGGGGGGGGGGGGAGAATCCAGGGGAGAGGGAGGGAGGAGAACTCTAACCTTTTTGCCCTGTTGAAGGATACCGATGTCGAGGATGAAGAGTCTGGGGGTGTTCCTGGATGTCTCCCTTTCTATGGAGACCCAGGTTACCGCCACTGCCGGGTCTGCCTTTTTCTGTCTGAGACAGATCAGGCGGTTAGCCCCATATCTCACTCCCCGAGACCTAGCTACAGTGACCCATGCAACGGTCCCTTCCAGTCTGGATTATTGTAACTCTACGTGGGGCTGCCTTTGACTCTGCTCCGGACGCTGTAGCTAGTGCAGAATGAGGCAGCACAGGTGTTGACGGTGACGCCTGTGCGGGCTTGCATCCACCCAGTACTGCGTGAACTGCACTGGCTGCCTGTTGAATTCCGGATCTGTTTCAAGGTGCTGGTGCTTACCCTTAAAGCCCTGTCCGGCCAGGGGCCCGCATACCTACGAGAGTGCCTCTCCCCATATGAGCCCTGAAGAGCACTAAGGTCGACTAATCAACATCTTTTGGTAGTCCCTGGCAGTGTTCCCTCTAAGCTGAGTCGGTGTGAGCTAGCTCACAGTTTTTTAGCCTCCGGCTCACACGTTTTTGTCCGAGCTCAGGAAGGAGGGCTCCGGCGCAAACTAATTGATGCAGGAGCCAAATTGCTCGCTCACAACTTTGATGCCGGTAGCTCACAAGGTAGAATTTTTGCTCACAAGACTCCAAAGCTTAGAGGGAACATTGGTCCCCGGCCCCATGGACGTCCGACTTGCCTGGTGGAAAGAGCTCCCGTGTGAGATCAGGGCCCTGCGGGATCTATTACAATTCCGCAGGGCCTCTAAGATGGAGCTCTTCCAGCGGGCTTTTGGTTGAAGCAGAGGGTGTCCCCTCTCTTTGGCCAGCCCCATCAGCGGCCTGGGTCCTAAAAATCCTTAAAATCTTAATGCCAACTTACCCACTCAGACATCTGGTTTCCACTAATGTTGACATGGTTTCTATTAGAGTTTACATGGTACCTAGGATTTATGTTACTTTATACTGTTTTTTTTTTAAAATCTGGTTTTAACCCGCCCTGAGCCCATTTGTGGGGAGGGTGGGATATAAATACAAATAAATAAATAAAACCTGAAAGCAGAGTCAAAATGGTAGTTCAACACCATGTTTAATCAAGGGAAACCCCTAAATTTTAAATTGGGGCGACGGCTGGCCGCTTCAAGTGTCAATACTCTGTCCTTAACATTACGGACTTCACTTTCAATTAGGCCCACTTCTCCTTTAAGAGCAGCGTTCATTTCCTTAGCCTGTTCTGCAGTCTGGGCGACTGAGGTGAGGGCGATTTTGAGGTCTGCAAATTGGTCGTTAAGAGGTTTAATTAGGGCTGCCATATTATCAAATAATTTGTGTTCTAGTGAGCTTAACATAGTCTCCAGCTTTTTTTCCGTCAGCTCAGCTGATTTTTGTTTCGTACCTTGTTCTTCCGCGGCCATGTTATCAGAATCTTCTCCGTCTTCGGTCTCCAGATTCGGAGGTTGGTTGGTTCTATTAAAGTAGTCTGTAATAGTTTTCCCTGCTGGGATATTTGTGACTGCTTTGTCTACAGACGTTTTGCCCATGATATGTCACGATTTGAGTGATTTTTCAAACTATTTATGAGGCTTGAGGGGTGAGGGATTGCGGAGCAGAATCTCTAGAGGTCCATTAACAACGGCGCCAAACCACGCCCCCCCCTGCACCTCTTTTTCGACGAAATGACCCCTGACTATATTCCTCTCCAGCATGTCTAGATGACTCCTGAACTGGTTACTTTTCCTGGGGTGCAAAGGCTTTGGTTACTGCTTTTTACTTTGTAGTCAAAGCTACTAAGAGAACATAAGAACAGAAGAGAAGCCATGTTGGATCAGGCCAATAGCCCGTCCAGTCCAACACTCTGTGTCACACAACAGCCAAAACTCAGGTGCCATCAGGAGGTCTACCAGCAGGGCCAGAACTTTAGAAACCCTCCCACTGTTGTCCCCCCAGCACCAAGAATACAGAGCATCACTGCCCCAGACATAAGACTATAAGATTTTAGTGGCCAGACAGGTTTAGAAGGAAGTACATAAGAAGAGAAGAGAAGCCATGTTGGATCAGGCCAATGGCCCATATAGTCCAACACTCTGTGTCACACAATGGCCAAAACTCAGGTGCCATCAGGAGGTCCACCAGCAGGGCCAGAACTCCAGAAGTCCTCCCACTGTTGCTCCCCAAGCACTGCCCAGATAGTGTTCCATCGATACCTTTGTATTTGAAAAAGTGTGCGTTGCACACGAAAGCTCATACCTTGAATAAACCTTTGCTGGTCTTAAAGGTGCCACAAGACTCTAAATTTGTTCCATCTATACCTTGTGGCTAATAACCACTGATGGACCTCTGCTCCAGATGTTTATCTGTGATTAAGTTTATTTTTCATGATTGCGATTTCATAATTTTATTACTGCAATCATAAACAAAGCAAAATGAATGAACAGTCACTCTGGCTGCAAAGAGAAAAGCAGTAATTAACGCTTCCCCGCAGAACAAGAACAGATGAAGGAGCCATTCACAAACATGCAGCCTCCAAGAGAGGAAAAAAGAGGTCATAAGTTGGAGTGAGACATGGAAGACAAAGCAAGGATAACATTTAAAGAGACAGCTGACCTGGGAAACCTTGACACATGGACAACTGGTGCTGCAACTACATTTTAAGTCCATGGAAACCATCGTAACAAACCAGGTCTAGAAAAAGATTTGTGTGGAAGCAACCAGAGAACTCTGGAACAAGCCTTCTTCTGGAGCTCAAACTGGGAGTCTAAAGAACATCAAGTAGTCTTTGTTGGATAAGGTTATCCAGACTTCAGGCCATTTGGTTTGGCCAGTCTGGAAACTTCTTCCATCCAAGGAGGGTATTCCCTATTTGGCTTAAAGGGAAGCCACAGTGGCACAGGAAACCACACTTCTGAAAGCCAGCCTTCCACCAAAGGACTTGATCCAATGTGGTCCCTCACTGTCAAGGCAAAGCAAAGATGCTAGTAAGGGGGCGTAGAGAGAGAGCAGAGCCTCCTAAGCAGAGAAGCTGCACAGCAAACATGTCCGGCGGCAGGACTTTCCTGCATCTCCCAGATGTTAAAAGCCACAGGAGGTTGGGCGGGGAGGTGGGAAGTTATTTCACAACCCTGTGGGCACCCCACACCTCCGTTAAAAGTTCTGCTCTGTATGGGAGTCTTCAATCTGTAGTGGGCAGCTGCTGTTCCACACCTGGCCACAAGACGGGGCTGTTACTCTCTTTATAAGCAGCACACTGAGTTTCCAGGACAGAGTCTTCTAAAGGGGGGGGGGATGGAAGCAAGGTGGGGGGGGTCAAGGGAGGGGCAGGCTGCATGACACAATCGCTGGACTTTGAAATAAGCGACAGAAGTGAAATGAGGCGTGTAAGTCCTTGACACAAAGTGGCCCACGTTTCAGAGCATGCAATTTCCTTTTGGAGATTCGAATTCAGAGACAGAATTTTCCCACTACATTTAATGTTTGGGCGGCGGACTTTCTTTCTTCTCTGTAGGTTTGCACTGGCTTTCACAGACAAGGGGAACTGCAAAGGTCCGTATAAGATACCTCACAGCTAAGTGCAGTTGGCGCACAGTACCATGATGCGCTGTGCATAAACCTAACCTCACTGGATGACCAAGCCAAGATCCTGTAATGTGGCATTTTGTACCACGATGCGCAATGCCACCCATGTTTGCCATTCACTGGTGAAAATAAAGAATTCCGATAGGAGATGCCCACCAAGTTGAAGCAAATGTTTCCGCCCTAATTCCCTTCCAAATTTTGATGTCAAATCCTCTCCAGATTTGGAGAGGGGCGATACCCCACTATTTGCTGGATTTCTGACATCTGTATTTTGTAGTCTCCGACTTCAAAATGTGGTCTGCAATAGCTGACATGCAATGCCATTTTGCATTTGCCAGCTAATAGTGTACATACGATATTTGTAAAAAAAAATCAAAAAAATCAGAGAGGCCAGCAGGCTCCCTGCAATTTTAATTTTCAGGTTCAAAATCTGATTGAACAGCGATCTTTGAACAGCAAAACCTGGAAACGGTCACCCTTTCAAAATATTTGCAAAAATCGCACCAGACTGCCATGTACCGTAAACGGAAACAATGGCAACAGAGTCAGGAGCTTGTCGCCCACTGGATGCCAGGCGATTTCCGTGTGCCTACATTTCACCTCCCGTCGCTTCAGCTGCCAATGCTCAGGATGAGATGACCGGTGCACCGATCTGGCCTGTCAAAGCCCCACTCTTGGTGCTCCAGAGAGCAGTCAGAGAAGGCACAGTGCCGTGCCCCGTTCCTGCACGTTAAGCGATCATGTTAGAATTCTCAGCTTATGCAAGGGTCGAGTCCGCCGGTGGGAGCTTCCATTTGCGGGCTCCCGCCGGCTGCCTCTGTCCTTGCATGAGCAAAGAATTCTAACATGATCTTTCTCTTGTACCTACAAGCAGGAAATTAGCGATCCAGCAGGGGCAGCGAATGAGGTCGTGCCTCACCACAGGGCCCTCTGACAGCATTCTGGATATTGAATATGCAAAATGCGTGCTAATGGGATTTTAATATCATGCTCCATTTCTTCCGCCTGGTTAGCAAGGAATCTGGGGATAGATTCTCTCCCCTACGTTCCTGATTCCTTCTGACTGCACGGACGGCTAACCAGGCCCAGTTTAATAGCATGACGCCGGAGGTGCTAATATTTCGGGACCCTGACATTGTCGAACTTGCCTAAGGGGCTTTAAGATTTCACCCGGGGCACCGTAAAGGTAACCTATTCACGGCCTTGGGAACTTGGAATTGAATTCCCTCAACACATCCCCAGGAGAAGGAAGATCTGGCTCGGAACTGACACTCAGTTGGCGTTCAGCCACCAATGTGAAACGAGCTGTGAAGGGTGGGGAGAGACATTTATCGCTTGGATGTTCATGGAGAGAACACTTAATTTCTAAAACGAGATGGTGTCGTATCAAGTCAGACTGGTGATGCTGGCAACATTTGGGGGCCCAAATGAGGCAAACTTTAGCGGGGTCTAGTAAGAAACTGTCATGGGGAACGGGGGTCTCTTTGGCGACCATCACGAAAGCCCATCTGTACCCTTGGATGGTTCCAGGTGATGAAGATGTCTTTGTCGCTCTCCTGGATTAGCAACTGCCCTTCGTCCTCCAGGGAGAACTTGGAAGTCCTCGATCAGACCCAGACGCAGCACGAGATGACTCACAAGCCGGACAGTGACACGGCGGTGTAGCCTGACGGCTAGACTCATGGGTGACGGTAGCACAACCTGGGCCTCAGCCAGGGAGAGGTCAACCCAAAGTCTGGCCATCTCCCAGGTTCTTAGTGGGGTGGTGGTTCTCAGTTCCACAGCCAACCTCGTAACAAAACTTTCACAGTGGCTGATTCTGCGCCCCACCTGTTTCCTTGCAGTTTTCCCACAGCCACGTTGGGAGGTTAATCTCCCTCTACACTGCATGCCGCTTTCACTTTCTTTGCTCATCGGGTTTTATGACACCTCCTGCGTAGATTTATGGCTGTTCAGGGGTGACTTTGTAGTCAGTACGGCATTGCCTTGGGGTATCTGGACGTGGCTTTGAGCAGCACCTTTTCCTTCCTCCGCTTCTGATTCGAAGGGAATGATAAGCAGACAACTTGACCCGGCTTCATTGATCTCCATCATTTCCCTTGCCCCCATTTCTCCCTCTGTATTTATCACCTCGCCATGAATTACTTGGCTCAGGTGGCTAATGACCGTTGAGGCAAGTACTGACACAGGAAAATCTGCATACCAGGTTGCATGAAAACAGATATTCCGAGGCAAGGGGGAACCTGGCCGAGTGCTGAGAAAATGTGGAGCGAATGCCAGATGCAGAGTGAGCCAGTGAGGCTCCAGTGTCCTCCAGCTCAGGGGGTTCTAACAATGGGATCCAGGGGCTTTGTTTTGGTAGAGGAGGGAGCAGCTGGTCTGCTTTGTGCTGCTCTTCAGCACCTCCACTGCCGATGGGCAGAGCTACCAATACAGTAAGAATCAGACACCAGGAGCCAATAGGGTCCCTACTATCAAACTACTGATTTTGGCTTAGTTTCTTAGACTGAGATGCTTGTCATTCAGACGCCCACAGCCAGGGGTCATTTCCTGCGGGAGCACACAGGAGCAGAGCTCCGGCAGTAAGGAGCCCAGGGGGCGGGCACATGCATCAAGCCCCGCCCCCTGCAGCCCTCTTCCAGGCCATGAGGAGCAAGAAGCAGGCAGGCAAGTTGCAGAGCCCCCCCGGCCTGCCTTCAGGTACAAGCTCTCCCTCCTCTTTGAGGGCGGCTCGCGCCGGGCCCCCCCCCCCAATAGCTAGCAATCCAAATAGTCCAGTGGAGCCTGAGCGGTGGGTGTTGCCTTCTGACACACTCCCAGTGATGTCAGGGGGTGTGGCATAAGTTATGCTAATGAGCTCCTGCACCTCTTTTTCTACGAAATGACCCCTGCCCACAGCACTGCTCCTTGCTTGCTTCTCCCCAACCTCTTCAACCGCGACTTGAAGATCGTATTTAAGCAGCAGTTGGTATCACTGCAGACCAAGATCAAAGTAATTCCTACTATGGTATTCCCAATTACTATGCATGGGTGTGAAAGTTGGACAAGAAAAAAAGTTAGCAGAGAGAAAACGTGTTCCTTTGAAACGTGGCGTCAGAGGAGAATTTTATGGATCCTGCAGAATGCCAAAAAGACAAACAAGTGGGTTCTAGATCAAATCAAGCCCAAGCTCTTTCTAGAAGCTAAAATGACTCAACTGAGGCAATTGTACTTTGGTCACATTATGAGAAGACAGGAGTCAATGGAGAGAAAAAACTATCATACTAGGCAAAGTTGGAGGAAGCAGGAAACATGAGATGGGTTGAGTCAGCCAAGGAAGCCACGGCCCTCGGTTGACAAGACCTCAGCAAGACGGTTAATGGCAGGATGTTCTGGGGGTCGTTAATTCATAAGACAGAAGTGACTCGACAACACTTAGCACACACACAACAGGTTTGCTGGCTTTGTTCACAACCTGCAGCAGCGAGAAAGGGAAGAAGAAGAAGAGGAGGAGGAGGAGGAGGACGAG
>NW_015160858.1:678390-691482 GCF_001447785.1 Gekko japonicus | reverse complement strand
CCCCCCCCCCAATCTCAGGAACAGAACAGGACGCCAGAAGGACGCGAGGCAGTGTCAATGTATTCCTTTTTCCAGGGTTGCTTCAAAAAAAAATGAAAAGAAAGGAAGAGGATTCGTTTGAAAGGAGTCACTGCCAGCCAGACAACATCAAGAAGGACCAGAGATGCCTCAGATATGAGGAAATATTTTAATAGACGGGCCTTCTGAGAAAGCCCAGTTTTGGACTGGCATGCGCCGCCCCAACCAGGGACTTAGTCCTCGGTTCCTTTCCAGGGAGGGTCCCACCTCCCGCTCTGCTTCGCAGGCACCAAAGGAAGGAGGAATCGAATGAAAGTGTTTTGTCCTGCCAGCTGCAGCACCTCTGTGTTTGGGGGGGGGTGAAAGTAAGAAGAGCCCCGTTTTCTCACACGAACACCGCAGGACGTTAATGATCTTCTATCACTCATCTAGGGATATGACCGAATTGCAAATGCTATCTGGTTCGCGCTGAATAGCTCCATTTTGATTTTCGCTTCTCCCTTGTGAGAAACAACCTCGTCTTTATTTTCGCATTGGTTATATTCCCGCCCCCCCTTCCTTGCCTCAGATTTCCCCCATTAAAATGAACACCTGTTTTTTCCACCTCGCTTTTTGCACCCATTGTCCAACTTGCACATAACTTCACAAGTTATGGGGGGGGAGAGATTTCGCAAGGGGAAGGGACGCCTCTCATGGTGCGGCCTGCGAACGGCGGGAGAAATTAGAGGCATGCTGGAAGCCTGGCAATCCGTGAGGAGGGAGCATTTTTATTCCCTGTGTGCCCCCCCCCCTGGAAGGACTTGTGAGAGAACACTCCATCCACCAGCTTTATGGGTGTGTTGCTAGTTTATTTTTATTTTTAAATTGCTGGGTTTTGTAAGCCATCTTGGCAGCCATATGTGGTAGAAAGGCAAGGCGAAAATTTTGTGAATAATGACATTAAATACAAAAAGAGAACGCTAGAGAACCCCACCCAAAGTGGCTGGGCCGTCCCTTGGGCCAAGATCGCGGGGGGTTTTAGGGTTACCAACTCTGGGTTGGGAAATTCCTGGGGATTTGGAGGGTGGGGCCTGGGGGAAGGGGAGGATTAAGAAGGACATAATGCCAAGGAGTCCAACCTGCAAAGCAGCCATTGCCTCCAGGGGAACTGATCTGTCATTTAGATATCCATTGTAATGATCCCCAGGCCCCGCTTGGAGGTTGGCACCCCTAGTTGTCGTTAGGTATAATTAATTACATTTCACTTAGCGTGCACACAAACTAAGGAGGAGGACTGTTGGGGTCAGCCACCTCCCTAGTGCATGCACTATTTCCCGTAATCCTTTTAAAAACATAGGGTGCCCCTATGTGCTTCCTCCACTATCCCTCGGCATGGGCTCCACTGAGTTGAAAAGAGCAGGTTGGGTTGTGGTCGAACGACACGACAATTTGGCTAAAGCAAGGGTGGGGTTGCTGTTTGCACCCGTTTGCCCGGGAGCCCCGCACATCTGCCAGCCGCAACAGCAAGAAGCCAAGTTTGGGCCGTTGGTTCCATCCCGTCCAGAGTCACTCGGCTCGGCCCTCCCAAGCTGTTCCACGCTCCGCTCCTTGGCTCAGTCTCAGCGCCAGAAATGGTGGCATCAAAAGTTCTGGTGGAAACTCAGCATGTATAATGGGCAAGGGTTTAAAGCAGGTACATTTGTGTACTTCTGTGTGTGTGTGTGTGAGAGAGAAGTGCTATGAATATTCTGCAAATATGGATGGGGAAAAATATTTTCCCCAAGCTCGGGTTTCCCAGAGCTTTCCCGGAATCTGCATTTTGGCCATTCCTTCGCACTGGAGTTACTGAAAGAAGACGTTACAATTTATACCCAGGGGAAAGGCTTTATACCTACGAAATGAACTTCCCTCCCCGCCTATAGTGTATGAGAGAAATCCACAGACAAAGGCCGTTGTCAAATTTCGCATCTCTGCTAGTTCGACTTGAAAACCCCATTCTCGATCTCTCCTCTCCCTGGCACCAACTTGAACTCATTTGCGTGCCTTTGGTCGTCCCCTTGTGCCGAAAAATCTTCCCCACTGAAATCAGCCCATTTTCGATGCAATTCTCGAGCCAACCGCACATAAATAGCATAGAAATGCATTAAAAATACTATAAAGAAATCAACGAATAGCAGTGGAACGAAAAGTCTCCTACTGACAACAGACCGAAGCAAAACGAAAAGAAAAAGGGGCACGTTCACACATCCCAGAGTTTTACAGGCCACAGTTTGGGGATGGCTCCAGCATGAGAAATTCCCGGACAGGGAGCAGCAGGGCGAGGACACCCCCAAGCAATTAGAAAGGCAGTCCAAAGAAGAGGGGGTGAATCCCACGCCCGCCCTGCATTCGACCTGCTTTCTTTCATCTCCGAGATCAAGTGTGCGCTCATCAGTCTATGCTTCCCTGCAAAGGCCAGGCTTGGCACCGCTTGCTCATCGCTACTGGAAGGCCTAATTTCAGACAGAAAAAAGTTCCTACAGGGACGAAGAAGACAATCTAAAGCTCTGACATGTGTCATCTCGCTTTCCGGCTTTCTCAACTCTTGTTCTCTGGGACAAGGGAAATCATCCGTTTGAATGGAGACACTCCGATCACGTGGCACAACTACTTCTTCTTCTTCTTTTTTTGTCTTGAGAAGGAGAAATTAATTATTTTGTTCTCTCATTACACCAGTATAAAATTCATTTTGAACAGAAATCTGTTCTACTTTTGGGGACCATTCTGCATCCAGTAGGGGAAAGGAAACTCTCTGACCTTCCTTCCTTTTTTTTTTTATACAGCATACAAATTTAATTTGTCTGCTGCCATGTTCTTTCTGGAAATATAGAAAGAGGAAGGAAATTAAAGTAGTTTGAATCCCTCTTTGGCTTCCAATAGCTGCCTGTCCCTTCTCCAAAGAATTCAGGTGGCATACATTATTCTCCTCCCCCACTCCTTTTATCCCTGCAACACCCAGGGGTCATTTCGTAGAAAAAGAGCTAGGGGGACTCATTAGCATAACTCATTAGCATATGCCACACCCCCTGACATCAGGGGTCCGGCGGTGGACCTGCAAGGCCGGCGGGAGTGCGAGGAAGCCCCGCCAAGGCCCTCCCTAGCCCCAGGCAGGCAGGGGTGGGGAGAGGCGGGGAGGAAGCAACTTACCCTCCCTCTTCTCCTGCCTCCTCCTGGCTGAATGAGGGCCAGGCGGCCGGAAGCAGGGGGCGGGGCTTCGTCATGTGCCCCGCCCCCCGTACCTCACCTGGGGGAACTGCGATCCCCCGCGATCCCCCCCCCGAAATGACCTCTGGCAACACCCTTGTAAAGTAAGTTAGGTTGAGAGATACAGAGAGAGCTTGATCCAACATCAGCTAGGGAGCTTTATGGACTAGTAGGGGTCTGAACCAGAGTCTTCTCATAATCCTATACCACACTGTGGTTTCTGGTGTCCCTCTGAGCCAAACAGCCAAGCATCTATCAGGTCCAAGGGTCAACATCACAGCTAGCCGGGATCTGAGACAAAACAGAAGTCATCCATCCAGAGGGGCTGGGGTAGGGTTGCTAGACCCTCCACCGGGGGTCCCTCACTGACAGGCCCCACCTCCCCGCCGCCGATCAGCTGACCGGTGGGGGGAACTTACTCCGAAAAAGAGGGAGAGCCAACCGATGTGTCGCAACGTGTCTACCATCACCGCCCATGTGACCCAGAAGTGACGTCATCACATCTGGGATGTTGGGGTGACGCTCTGGTAATTGGGCAAAAACTCTATAGTAGAAGCCTGACATCCCGGACGTGAAGACGTCGCTTCGAGGTCACGTGGGCAGTGACGTAGACACATCGCAACACATCAGAGGGGCCTCCCTGCTGCTCCCGGTAAGTCCTCCCCTGGCAACTCTAGATTGGGGGGGTATGGGATGAGGAGGAAGACATAGAGAAATAAAGGCAGTGAACAACAGGGAATCAGCCAGAAGGGCACTGCCTGACTGGTGCCCAAGCAAACAACTCTGGAAATAGACATTGTCAGATGAGACCAGGAGATACCAATACATTTTCACAGGGCTCTTTTTGTAGAACTCATTAGCATAATAGGCCACACCCAACAGCAGGAACTCATTAGCATATTGGGCCACACCCCTGACAGCACAGCTCATTAGCACATTAGGCCGCACCCCCATGTTACCAGAAGTGTGATCATCCAGCCACACCCACCTTTTGCCTGTTATTCTGTTCACCTTGTTTGTTGTCAAAACCCAGGGCCTTTTTTTGTAGCAGGAACTCCTTTGCATGTTAGGCCACACCCCCCTAATTTAGCCAATCCTAATGAGTTTCTGCTGTTGGGCGTGGCCTATTATGCTAATGAGTTCCTGCTGGGCGTGGCCAACTCGGGAGCCAGACGGAACTCCGTTCCTGTGCGTTCCTGCCCAAAAATAGCCCTGCATTTTCATGCTGGAACTTGGGAGTGTTGGGATTCTTTTTAAGTAAGTCAGCAGAGTATCAAGAGACGGAGTCCATGGTGTGTATTAAAATGTAAAAGTTTACTATAAAGCTAACATGGGGAAAAGGTACACAGGATATAAAATAACAAAGAGCTAATATGTCTACATCCTTGCAGCGAAAAGGTAAAAACGGGAAGAGCCGAATGGCGTCTCCTTCTCTGGTCAGAACAAAGAACGGGAGGAGAAACCAATATGCTAAATACTTGACACCTTGGCTTCCAATCAGACTAGCAAAGTAGCTCCAAAGTTCCCGGGCATCCTATTGTCTAAACAGATTGGTTACAAGCAAACCTGTGACTTAACAAACATCATTAACCCTGTAAATACTGAAGTGTTTTGACTTGTAACACCCAACAGGGAGACAGTAGTAGACTGTACTGGGCTGAAGGGGCCAATGGCCACGCTCTGGGTATAGCAGCCGCTTTATGACAGCCAGCACGGTGTTCGAGTGTTGGACTAGGTGTTCAAGTGTCGGACCAGGTTCAAACCCCTATTCAGCCGTGAAGCGTGCTGGGTGACCTTGGGCCGGTCACCCCACCTCTCACGGACACTGCAGGGGCAAAAAAGGTGGACAGGAAAACCAGGAATGCTGCACTCTGTTCCATGGGATAAAAATGCAGACAAACAGCTCTCCAGAGCATGACTGGAGAAAACTCCATCTTGAATGGTTGCCATGGGAAGGTACGTAGACAGCGCCCCCTGGTGTCCCCCAGATCAGTCTTCTTTGTGTGTGGGGGGGGGGATCTGATATTGGTCCACACCAGTGTACCCTCTAAACTGAAGTCCCCTCCCGTCCCCAAACCCAGGCCTCTTCAGGCTCCACCCCCCCTCCCCAAATCTCCAGGTATTTCTCAACCCAGAGCTGGTAACCCTAGTCCATATTCTCTCTCTGGGGCCAGGCACACCACCATGAGAGGTTCCTCGAGGATAAATGAAGAGACCTGATGGATCAAACCAAAGGTCTGGATTGTTTGGCATCATATCCTGTCTCACGCAGTGGCCAAGCAGATACTTCCAGGACACGACAAGCAGGGCCCCAGCACCTAGTGGTCAGATGTAGACTGCTCCAGAACACTTAGGTTCCACACTTAAATACCCTGGTTAATAGCCACAAATACACAAGTCTTCCAAAGGACCAGAAGGAGCCTTGCTTGGTCAAACTGAATTCAGGGCTCTTTTTCTGGATCAGACCAGTGGGCCATCTAGTCCAGCATCCTGTCTCACGCAGTGGCCAACTAGTTCCTCTGGAGGTCTAGCAACGGCATAGAGGCCGAGGCCTTCCCCTGATATTCCCTCCTGGCTCTCGGATTCAGAGGATTAGTGCCTCTGAATGTGGAGGTTTCCCTCAGTCACCGTGGCGAAGTTGGTGCGCAGGGCTTAAACATAACAACTAGCCTACGGCTGCCTGGCGAGCGAGGATTCGAACCTGTCTTCTCCTGGCAGATCTAACTATCTATCCGCTACCTTCCCACTCTGCCGTCCTGCCACCGGGGTTGCTTGTTCTTCCTTCGCCTGGACTTCCTCACCGTCTCTTGCCAAGTCAAAGTGAGTTGTTTCGCCTGTGACTCAAAGTACTTTGGAATTGTCAGCTGCAGCTGAGACGAGCCCTCGTTAGCATTTTTTGCTTCAGGTAAAAGAATGGATTTTCTCAGCTGATAAATTCATATATTTATAAGCTCTATATTTGCAGAAAAAACATGAGAGAAGGAGGACCGCTGGAGAGAGAATTGTGTTCCTGTCTTGGAGATTAAAGCGGGACTTGTGTCCCCTTGGCACTGGTGTATTTATGCCGCCTGTTCTTTCTTACCCAGGAAAGAGATCTCGAGGTTGTGGTTGATAGGTCTTATGAAAATGTCAAGTTGGTATGCGGCGGCAGCCAATAAGGAAATGCCATGTTAGGGATTATTAGGAAAGGGATTGGAAATAAAACAGGCAGTACGATTGCACTGCCAGGCTGCCAGGGTTTGGAGGACTGTGTTCTGTCCCCCTCACCCCCGTCTTAGAAAGGCCAATGTGGAGCTGGGAAAGGTGCAGAAAAGGGCAAGGGAATCCATCAACAGGCTGGAGCATCTCCAGCGAAGAAAAGCTAAAGCATTTGGGACTTTTCAGTTTAGGAAAAAATATAACTAATGTAAGGGGGGGGGGACGTGATAAAGGTTGATGACATTATAAGCAGCACAAGGACGGACGTCCCAGCGGGTCCTTTTTCGTTTCTCTTTGTTTTTGTGACAGCAACATTTTTAATATGTTTTTCGACGTTTCTGCTTTGCCCATTTCTGATGCCGGCATTCCCCATCTCTTTTACGTTTTGCTCATTCCATCTTTTTACATCAGTACAAAAATAATGCAAATAGCCATGTACGTTTAGTGGTAAAAATCCAGAGCAAGGAACACAGAAAACAGCACCCCAATAAAGACTTCTGGGTTCAGTTCACTGCAAGGGAGAGGATAGGTAGACATTTTTGAGCGGAAAGGATGGCCTCGTTATGCCCGAGAGCCCGTGGAGAGGAATGGATAAACGTTTTTCCTCCCGTCTCATAACTATTGGGTTAAATGTAAAAAAAAAAAAATGTAATTCGCCTTGGAGGCACTGAAGTTTTACACAGTCTCCCCGATCCTCCATGTTTCCCGGTTAAGGGGAAAATACTGTTCAAACCAATTACAAAGATGATCTGACTCCAATGGTAATAGGAGAAAGAAATTTTACTTACAAAAACAGAAGCGCATCTTACATGACATGTTGGTGTAGGTACATTAAACTTATTGTGAACAGATTCACTTAAAAAAAGGTTAATTTGCTACAGCTCCAAGCCCAGGTAAGAGAGAAAAGAAGAAAGCTCCGGTATAAGATGAAACACAGAAGGCAAACAATGGCCAAAGAGGCTCAGCGAGCATCTAACTGATGAGAAGTTCGTGTTCGAGAGAGAGAGAGAGAGAGAGAGAATTCTCTTAACGCTTTCCCTCCCGGATCCTCTTGCACGCAGAGTTACGAACAATATCCAACAGTAAAAAGGCAAAGTTTCCCTTGCTCGAAAACCAGTCGAATCCGACGCTAGGGTTGCGGTGCTCATCTCCGTTTCAAAGCCGAAGAGCCAGCGCTGTCCGAAGACGTTTCCGTGGTCATGTGGCCGGCATGACTAAACACCAAGGCACACGGAACGCGGTTACCTTCCCACTGAAGTGGTCCCTATTTATCTACTTGCAATTTCTTGTTTTCGAACTGCTAGGTTGGCAGGAACATCCCACTAACTGATTAGCAGCAGGCTCAGGGCAGAAAAAGGGGCATTTATTGGTTGCGTCCACATGCTGACAATTCACCATTGTGCAATCATTGCTGCCACCATTTGCAAAGGTATCAGCAGCAGCAACAGTGTCAACATGGGGTGGACTCTCTGTGCTTTCCTCAATATCCCTTCCTGTCCACCATTTCCTGTACCCCCCTACTCCCATGCAGTGCTCCCTCTAAGCTGTAGAGTCTTGTGAGCAAAAAAATTTTGTGAGCTACTGGCATTAAAGTGGTGAGCGAGTGATTTGGCCGCTGCATACATTAGTTTGCTCTGGAGCCATCCTCCCTGAGCTAAGGCAAAAATGGGTGAGCCAGAGGCTAAAAAACGGTGAGCTAGCTCACACTAACTCAGCTTAGAGGGAACACTGCTCCCATGTCAATGATAGGCTTTTTGCCAGTTTTTTTTTTAAAATGGTAGTAACTGTATGACTGTAACGTTATAATACTGCAGTCTTACAGAAACGACTTTTAAAGAATTGCATTTGTACCAGGTGGGGAGAGGGCACGGCAGGCGTGAGGGGATACAGAAAAGAAATGGCACCAACGTGGGCACGTAGTGCCAAAAAGCTGCACCTTCCCACCCACCCGGTGGGCAAGCCCGCTTTGACTACAGAAGATCGTACCTCAGCAAACTAACCAAGGCAGGGGGAAACCTAGGAAGCGGATAAGTGCAGACCGATAAGCAGACACCCTAGAGAAAAGAATCCTGCTCAGGTTTGAGAGGCAAGGCAGAGCAAAACGTCCACGGGGAAACAGAATTCCTTACAAAATGCGCAACGAATTTTTGCAATTTGCTGCCGGAAGAGGCGGCGACGGCTCAGAAAGGCGAATCTGCGGCGGACAGAGCCGTCAAGCATTCTCTTGCAAGACCTAAGTGGAACTCCGTGAGAAGGGATAGTGTACCCCCAAAGAACAGGGGCCAGGGACACAGAACCGGAGAAGGCAAACAGGGCCCAACCACGAAAGACATACTATACTTTGATTCATCGTTAGTAGTGGGGGCCAATTTCCAACCAGTCAGCTCCAGGCTGCATACGGCTTGTGTCCAGCAGCTATATAAAGGTCCCTCCTTGCTCCGACTGGACCCGAGGACTCACCTAGGACGGCTAGGGCTCACCCAAGCTAAGGGCTGAAGAGGGGGAACTGGGCCAGGTCATCTTATATTGCTGCTTGACCCAGTTCTAGCCCCCACTGCCCAAGACAGCAAGCGAGGTGTGCTAGCCGGGCACTCTCTACTTGATGGTCACCCTGAAAGCAAAGGCAAAGTACATCTGTACTTCAGAATAACAGGGACTTCATCATGGCGTGCTACCTGCAGTTCCAACCTGGAAAAATCCCCGGTTCGTTTTTGTTTCTCCCTTGTGAGGATCGAACCTCTATTTGCATGCTGCTTTCTGTCTCCATATCCTCCCCCCCTCCAGTTAAACTGACACCGTTTAAAAATATTATTTTTGAACACAAGTGGCCTCGAAGTGGCCAATAACGTACAGCAAACAAAGCAGTCAAGCGAGCGACGAAAATGGCTGTAATGAAATAGGTTCAGAAAGACAATCCGTGAAAAAGAAGGGACGTTTATTTGGGAGGGGGGGAACCCATTGGAAATTGGACACACAAGTCTCCAGTTCAGGGGGAGGTTAAGCTTTCAGGGCTGCTTCCTGAGGCACCAGCCAGGTTTTTCTTGAAGCTGACTTTGCTTTGTTTTTGAAAAAATGTCTTTGGGGTGGGGGGGTGGGGGTCTTAGAGATGCAAGCTGGAACGCTTTTGCCCAGATGTACAAACTGGGGGCCTGGTTTTCCGGGGTCGGGGTCCCAGTTGATAAGATTAGCACGGGAGAAATCATTATTATTATTATTTTAAAAAGATAACCCATAGACCTGATGCAACAACTTGAAATGCATCTGGGAGGAAAGGTTAAGAGGGATGGATGAGATGGGCAGAAAGAGGGCAGAAGGAGTAACATCGTGGGAGATTTTTGGAATGGAGGTTTAAGGGGTGGGGGCAGAGCAGGGGGTCGCTCAAGAGAACGAGAGATGAGATGGGCAGCAGACGGCAGTGGGATAAAAGATTCTCCTGCCGCCGGCTGAATGAAGATCAGCAGGTTTTGTATGTGTACACAAGAACATAGAAGCAATCTGCTGGGTCAGACCAGCGGTCCTTCTAGTCCAGCATCCCGTCTCACACAGAGGCCAGCCGGTTCCTCTGGCGGGCCAACAACAGGGCACAGAGGCTGAGGCCTTCCCCCGACATGGCCTCCGGGCACCGGGTTTCAGAGGCTGACCACCTCTGAACGTCCTTATTCCTATGACTGGTAGTCATCGATAGACTTCTCCGTGTATGCGCCTAAATCCCATTTTCAAGCTATACGTGCTCGTGGCCATCATTACCTCCGCTGGCCATGAATTACACCATGGCCTTAACTCATGGAGTAAAAAAATAAATTCCTTCTGCCTGTCCCGAATCTGTTGCTGATCAGGTTCGCTGGGTGTCGACAAATTCCAGCATTATGGGAGAGGAAGAAAAAACTGCTCTGTGCATAATTTTATAGGCGTCTATCCTGTCATCCTCCCCACTCATTTTTTAAAGACTGAAAAGTCCCAGATTTTTAGCCTTCCTTCATCGAAAAGGCGCCACCCCCCCAATCATCTCAGCTGCCCTCCTTTGTACTTTTCCCAGTTCTGCAATATCCTTTTTGAGAAACCAGAACTGCACACGGAGCTCCAAAAGAGGCCTCACCATAGAGGCAGGGGTATTACAACACCGGCTGTTTTTGTTTCTAGTCCCATTCTTAACATGACGCGGCACGGGGAATGTATGTGTGTATTTAATTTAGGGGTTTTTTTATGCCACCAGTGTGTTGCTAGAGGCAGCTTACAATTAAAAACACTGTCAATAAAAATCATAAAAATTGGGGGTATCAAAAACAGAATAAAGCCACACCATCCATAAAACGGACCACAGAGCAGAAGCAGATGGTGAAACAGCTTAGAAAGATAAAGCCTCTTCATGAAAAGCCTGGGCAAAAAGAAATTTTTGGACCTGCTACCTAAAAGACAGTCTGGTCCAATGCTCCCTCGAAGCTGTGGAGTCGTGTGAGCAGAAATTCCACTTTGTGAGCTGCTGGCATGAAAGTTGTGAGCGAGCGGTCTGGCTACTGCATAAATCAGTTTGCTCTGGAGCCCTCCTTCCTGAGCTAAGACGAAAATGTGTGAGCCCAAAAACTGTGGGCTAGCTCACACTAACTCAGCTTAGAGGGAACATTGGTCTGGTCGGTGCCAGGTGAGCTTCAAGGGGGGAGGGTATTCCAAAGGCATTGGCCTTTTCCATCAAGGCCGCACACTGAGACATCGTTTTCACTGAGCTATCAACCACGCCCAGATCTTCTCCCCTCCATTTTCAACCAGTTCAGACCCCATCAACATACATTTTAGAAGTAGTAAAAGAAGAAGAGATTGGATATATAACCCACCCTTCACTTGGAGTCTCAAAGTGGCTTTCCCTTCCTCTCCCCTGTGAGGTAGGTGGGGCTGAGAGAGCCCTTTTGAGGACTGCCCTTGAGAGAACAGCTCTGAGAGAACACGTGACTGACCCAAGGTCCTGCCAGCAGCTGCATGTGGTGGAGTGGGGAATCAAATCTGGTTCTCCCAGATTACAGTGTGCGCTCCTAACCATGGCACCAAATAAGATAGGATTCTTTTATAGGCATTCATTGACCTCAAGCTTGGCTGTGAGTGTTTAATTTCCTCTAAATCAAGGATATATTCTGTGGAATACTGAAGCTGCATCACTGGTCTGCAACGTCCTTCCTGGCTCTGGATCGCTTTTGAGGCTTCTCTTTTTGCACAATGAGAGCTAGAAACTTAGCTTTATCCTTTTTTTATATAAGTAGAAACTTAGCTTTATCCTTTTAAAAGCAATTGTTGTGCATTGTTCTCTCCGTCTGCCATGCCGCACTGTTCTCTGACGCGTGCATGTGGCCCTCTTCACAAAGCTCAGACAGACTGAGACATGGAGGGAGGTGGTCTGCTTTTGAAATTGCCTACTCAGAAAGATCTGCCTAGCGACCTCCCATTGAAGCTTCTACCTTCAGGGACCGCCACATGTTGGTGATGGTGGGGGATTCAGGTGCATTTCTGTGATAGCTGGCAATTGGTGGCCAGAGAAGATTTGGGGGCAGGGATCCATACCATGAGTCGCTCCCTGAGAACAGCAGCAAGACAAGCAGGGGCAGATTAAGGCTCACTGGTGCCCTAAACACTGACCAATCTTGGTGCCCCCCTCCTTTTGTGCACCACTCAACTGAACACGCTTCATTTTTGACGTTTACATGGGGCTGAAATTAAAAAGGGGCAGAGAGGGTGATTGAAATGACTGTCATGACAACTGAATTTGGCTCCATCATTTTACTTTTGAACACATGCATTTTACTTTTAAACATAGCCTATGACACTGCACCTCGCCAACAAAAAACAGACAACAGGGTGCACCATGATCAATTTGCACTAGTTTTATCACGTGCTTAGTCTGCTTAATGGTTAATCCGCCCCTGAAGACAAGCCAAGGAACTCTCTTTCATGCCTATAATATATATTAATATCCATCACACAAACGCACATACCAACAAAACCTAAGTAGTAGCTATAACTGCCAGCATGTTCCCCATACTCCAGATGTAGGGCAAAGCATGGTTTGGACAGCTGAGCAAGATTTGAACAGGGAGCATTTGGGCTCTGCAGCTCTGTCTCCAATGAGACGCCGGTTCATGCTATCAAGTCAACTGATGACCCTGGGGCCACAAGGCGTCAAGGTAGGGCCCGGAGACCCCCCACTATTACAATTGATCTCCAGACTCCAGAGATCAGTTCCCCCGGAGAAAATGGCTGCTTTGGAGGGTGGATTTTATTTTATTTATTTATTTATTTATCATTCAATTTATATCCCGCTCGAACCCCGAAGGGTCTCTGAGCGGCTTACACACAATGCGATGGATGCGATGGCGTTTGTACTCAGCAGAGGCCCGCCCCTCCTCAAACCCCGTTCTCCCCAGGCTCCACCCCCCTCCCCCAATCTCCAGGTATTTCCAAATCCAGAGCTAGCAATCCTAGCATGACCCCCCCCCCCAATGTCAATAACGGCTTCTCCACTTCTGCCTGCATTGGAACTGGCTTGGCAAACATGATCTCCCCCCGAAATATCACAAAATAAATCATTTTTAAAAACTGAGTCTCATCAAGACCATCCCTATTTATTTATTTATTTATTTATTTATTTAGACTTCCAGACCACCCTTCCCT
>NW_015160858.1:677479-678216 GCF_001447785.1 Gekko japonicus | reverse complement strand
TTCACTTGGAGTCTCAGAGCGGCTTACAAACTCCTTTCCCTTCCCCTCCCCACAACAGACACCCTGTGAGGTGGGTGGGGCTGAGAGAACTCTGACACAAACTGCTCTTTTTCAAGGACAGCTGTGCCAGAGCTTGTGACTGACCCAAGGTCACATCAGCAGGTGCAAGTGGAGGAGTGGGGAATCAAACCCGGTTCTCCCAGATTAGAGTCCGCACACTTAACCACTACACCAAAGGGGGTAGGGTGAAGGGAGGTGGGAGGTATGAGAGTACCAGTTTAGTTGCTGTCCCATCGCAGTCCTCAACCAAAGGCCCGGCGGGACACCTCTGCCTTACCAGCCCTGCAGAAAGGTAATATATCCCGCAGGGCACGGATGTCTTCTGGCAAGGAGTTCCACCAGGCGGGGGCCAGGGCTGAAAAGGCCCTGGGCCCTGGTTGAGGACAGCCAGATCTCTCTCGGGCCGGGGACCACCAGGAGGTTTCTACTGCCAGCGCGTAACGCTCTGTGTTACCAATGCAAGCTAGAGCACAACCCGGAACACCACCTCCTGACACTGCCAATAGTTCCCCTTCACCCGAATCAAGAGACAGGGGCTGTGGTCACAGGGCAAGGTAATTGCGATTTGTTCCCGCTATAATTTAATCGGGAATATTTTTCTTCGGGTTGGGATCACACATCCCTCCCCGAACTGGAAGCATTGCGCGAGGAGGCTCTGGGCACCGTCTAGATGCAGC
>NW_015160858.1:669594-677407 GCF_001447785.1 Gekko japonicus | reverse complement strand
CAGGGGTCATTTGGGGGGGACGCGGGGGGACGCCATCCCCCCGGGTGAGGTGTGGGAGGGCGGGGCCTGGAGCTCCCTGCTGGTGCCCGCTGGAGGTCGCCGCCGGCTGTGGGGAGGACACACTTCCGGTGATGTCAGGGGGTGTGGCATATGCTAATGAGTTATGCTAATGAGTCCCCCTAGCTCTTTTTCTACGAAATGACCCCTGCGCGGCAGCTTCACTCCTGGGGCGGGCAGGACCGTTCTCCGCGCTGGATGAGCGCTTGAATGTAAATAATGAATTTATTAAGCGCAGGATTGCTCAAGCGCTCAAAGCCGGAAGCTGTAAAAAATCCCCCAAAACCCTCATCGCACGAAGAACGGTCAGGCGGCCCTAATCGCAATAATTGTGAGAGATGGCTGTCCAGATGGGCAAAATCGTGGATTCCAAGCGCAAATACCAGGAAAGTACTCGATTTCCCTGGTGCAGGAAAATGTGGTCGAGAACCAGGAACATTGCGGGAGTGAGCCTGCTTCGGCACGGGAGGCGGATTGGCCCATCTGATCAGCAAATTTAAATGCGAGAGGGAACAGCGGCGAACCCCGATCAAAAGGACCACGTGACCGGAGCCAGGGACTCACTCAGGGATCTCTCCCCACATCTAAAGCAATGCTTGAAGTCATTTTCATCTGGCCGTTTTTTTATGGCTCGGTCAGTTCTCACACTTTCCTGCTCCTGTTTTGTTTAAAACCCGTTCTCGTGTTTTATTTTAGCCACTATTGGGATTATATCTTTAGCTGCCCTCTTCTCCCCAAACCTCACTGTTGGGTGATAGTGAGATACTGAATAAATGGTATTTAGCAGAGATAAAATAGTCCAGCAGAGCCAGAGTAAAATAATTCAGACTGAGCGTCCATGTGTGATTAAAATATAAAGTATTTACTAAATTCTAGCATGGGGAAGGGTAACTGGGATGAAAATGACAACAGAGCACAATCGGCTACATCCTTACTCTACAAAGACAAAACTAGAAGAGAGAGAGTATCGCTGCTCTTCTTCTTCTTCTTCAGAACACCAAACAAAGACGGGAAGAGAAGCCATAAAATGGTAATACACCTTGACACTTTAGTCCCAATCAAATTCCTAGATCAGGGAGAAAATTCCCGGGCTCTCTACATCTAAAGAACATTGGTTACATGAGAAACATGTGACTTCCTGTGAGTAACATAAACAAACATTTAACCCCAGATATACTGAGTGTTTTCAACTTGTAATACCCAACACTCACCTTCCCCAGACTTCACCCCAAATCTCCAGGAATTTCCCACCCCAGAGGTGGCAACCCTACCCCCAGTTCAGCATCATAATTATTTGCATGCCCAAGTAAAAACAGGAGACTGGCTGGTGTGTGCTTGACCGCATTTGCCTTCAACCCTGCCCAAGACCCAGATCTGACTGCTCACACACACACGACCATCGTGAGCTTTCACTTGATGATACCACCGTGAGCCAGGTCCAATGAAGTGACAACAACTGCGCTATTTATAAGGTTGTGGGGACACGTCCGTTTTGGGCATTGTGACTCTTTTCATGTTCTTGTTAGTGCTTGTTTTTCTTAATGCTGCTTTTACGCAATACTACTGCACCACACAACCAACCCCAAACCAGGCCTCACTGTGAATGGCAAAAATGTATAATGCATATCATTATAATCGCTAAGGAGCACCCATTATGTCCTGAGTGGGGAGAAACGGTGGTAAGAACTGGAGCTTCTGAATCCAGACAGAATGTTCACAAAATCTGGCCACATCTCTGGTAATAAGAAGGCTCGTTTTGCCATTTCTTGGTGGCCCAGTCACATGAGCAAGTTATCCCTCAGGAGTGATAAAGGGACTAGTCATATATACAGGCAGAAGAAGACCTGGCAAGACATCAACCAACCAACCAAGGCCGATCCTTTACCTGAAGCTCTAATACTTTGGCCACCAAATGAGAAGGGAGCACTCACTGGAGAAGACCTTGATGCTGGGAAAGACTGAAGGTCAAAGAAGAAGGGGACGGCAACGGATGAGCCGGTTAGACAGTGTTATCGAGGCAGCAAACATGAAATTAAGCAAACTCCGGAGCACGATGGAAGACAGGAGGGCCTGGCGGGAAGCTGGTCCATGGGGTCGCGAAGAGTCGGACTCAACTGTGCGACTGAACAACAACAACAGAAGGATATAGAAAACTATGAGAAGACCAGGATCAAGCTAAAAGGGGTGAGGCAGGGACAATTATCTCGTGTAGATTTATGCACTCTTAGGTGCATTGATTTCAATGGAGGTGTGCATAGTTACAAATGTACTGGATTGAGCCTCAATCACCAAAAGGTAGAGATGACACCAACTTCCATACCCAAGAGTCTTGGCTCGAAAATCCCAGTTTTGTTTTTGCTTTTTGCTTGTGCAAATCAAACCCATGAGTCTTTATTTTTGTACCATTTTCTGTCCGTCTTCACTGATTCTTTTTCACCCTGCAATTACAGTCATGGCTTTCTCAGTGGGGGCACCAGTTTGAAATTTAGGCGCCAAGCTCAAACATTTCTCTTCGCCCACGCTTTTAGCTGACATTTTATCCTACCTTTTAATTGTTGCCAATTTTATTATTTTTGCTCTGTTCGTCGTCATCCCCCCTTTTAATGATCCTGCAAATGTTTTATGCTGTTGAGTCATTACTAGTTTTATTGGCATTTGGTTTTTGGACAGTAGATCAAGATGGCTTTATTGCTGAGAGGGAGAGGTAGTTTCATCAAACTGTTTAATGGACTTGCATTTTTAACGTTTTCTTCTTCCTTTCTATTGTTAGCGGACTCGCGCTGGTTCCTGAAGAAAGAGCATATGCGCATTCTAAACAATCGTGCAATTTTAGACCTTTATTTTTGTGCTCATCCGTAAACATGGCACAAAAATGCCATACGAACGCCATCAACAAAAAGAATGAATCGGAGGAGTCAGCAATGAAAAAGGACGGAACAAAAAGGCCCACAATCGAAGAAAACAAAAAGGGATAATGGCGCGGTGTTGGGGCGGGGAATTGGTGCATCCGTATCAGAAAGTAAAGAAGGTAAAAAAAAAAGACAATGAAATCTGGAAATATAACATTGCCGGTGAAAACGTCAGAGCCAAGCTCACATACTGCTGTTTGCAGACAGAGTTGATTCTCTGTGCAGTGGTCATTACTACTGCCAATGCAGAGGTATTTGCAGTGACCACAGAATGACCATGAGCACATATGAACACACATGAAGGTGTCGTATACTGAATCAGACAGTTGTTCCATCTAGGTCAGTACTGTCTACACAGAACGGAAGCACTTCTCCAGGGCCTCCGGCAGAGGTTTTTCACATTACCTGCCACCTGATACTTTTACCTGGAGATGCTTTCTGCATACAAAGCAGAGGCTCTTCCACTGAGCCACAGCCCCTCCCTAATGGGCCAAATGGCAGTTTTTCGTGCACATTCCTTGCCCCCTCCTGCCCCCTCCCTCCATGGCTATCATTCCCTCCACTACCACCAGACTGCTTAAAAAAAAACACCCCAAAACAGTAACTAACAGATTCCGATAGCTCAATACCATTAAAACGATCTATTGCTACAATGTACTAATACCTAGCTTTAATTTTTAAAAGTCCCTAACCCTTTTTGTTGCGAAGTTCTCATGAGAAACGCGCAGCCTTAAAACTCTACAGCAAAAATGGCAAGAGACTTACTGTGAAAAAAAGAAGCAAGCTGGGAAACAGGGTATTTTGGAGCCAGTGTGGTGCAGCGGATACAGTGTCGGACTAGGCACTGGGACACCAGGGTTCGAATCCCCACTCTGCCCTGGAAGCTAGGTGGGTGACCTTGGGCCCAATCACTCGCTCTCAGGCTAACCTATCTCACAGGGTTGTTGTGAGGATAAAATGGAGGAAAGGAGAACAATTTAAGCTGCTTTGGGTTCTCATTAAGGAGAAAAGCCAGGCATAAGTGAAATAAATACATGAAAACAAGTGCGGGCCTGCGATACTTGTGGAGGGGATTCCCCCCCCTTTTCTGGCGCTATGCAGCTGCCGTTCCGGGCCCAGCATGATTCAAGGACTGCACTGCTGCCGGTGGCAGGCCCAGCAAGACTCCAGGGTTGTCCACAGCTGGCAACATGCCCTGTGCCGCTCCCGGGCTACGCGGTGGCTGCCACCGGCTCCAGCTGGGCTCCCAGGCTACGCCGCCACCACCAGGCCCAGTGGGGCTCCCAGACTGTGTGACCGCCACCCCTGGGCCCAGCGCAACTCAGGGACTGCAGCAGCCACCTGTGCACATGCACAGAGAATGCTACTTTACTTTTGGGGGGATTTAAACCCCCACTGTGTGTTTTTTTTACTCTTCAGATTTTCCTGCAAACCTGGGGAGTGCCCCAAGTTTGCTAAAAAAAATCTGTTTAGCCTCTGTGTGGCCCCAGTCCATGGATTTAGCTATCCACAAATAGTGGCCATGTGTGGCTAATAGTATATAGATTATTGCCATTGAATGTTAGAATGCTATAGTGATCTGTCAATTACCATTTTGGCCATGGGGCCTAAAGTAAGGGAAATGGTATTCAGGCCTGTAGCTGTGGTGAGTCTTTTGGGGGCTCCGCCTCCTTTCTTAAAGGCACAGCCCCACAAGAATTTCTCATGTAAATGCTTTTTTCAAAAATTTTAAAACATTTTTTAAAGGCATGTACTCCTTTAAGCAGAGTGGGGTGCTGTAGTTGACTGATTCCTGCACTAAGCAAGAAGGTTGGAGTAGGTGACCTCTAGGATACCTTCTAACTGTGTCAAGAAATTGGTCTCCTTTAAGAGAGTTTTTCTGCTTAAGTGTTAGCTTTCTTGAGTATAGAAGTCATCACCCCCACCTGCCGGCTTGTTATCAGAATTGTTGCTTAGGCTGGCAGAAGTGATTAACTTGCAGTAGCTGAGAACTGTCATCTAAAGTGGCTGACAGCTTGCAATTCAGAGATCTATCCTGGTAACAGCTTTCTAGTGGCTAAATGGCTTTTCTTTCTGCACTGAGAACTTCGGCCCCACCAGAGAAAAATGTGCCCCACAAGCCACAAAATCCTGGCTATGGCCTGGTGTCAGTGTTAGTGGGACCGGCAAAAATCATATTGTTTTTGCATTGTTGTTACCTGCCTTACATCCTGAGATGCTTGGGAGCAAGGTGAGCAGAATCCAAAAGAATCCACCCATGCAGAATCCAAAGGTGCTTTGACGACAGTCTTTCAAACGATACTGTACTAAGCCAGGTTTCAGAAAGACCTAGCAGGGGAGGACACTGGAGTGGTAATAATAGAGGGCACTGTCATGGGGATGCTCCCGAAAATAGCATGGCTACAAGGACATCATGGTGGAACACAACATCCTTGCGGAAATAAGCCAAAAAAGCGTGAACGTTTCAGACACAAGAATGTTTTACGACAGTCAGAAGAAAGGCAGCTGCGAGGAAGCCTACCGGATGTCATGCCGATGCAATCCCAGCATGTTCCCAATGTGATGTGGTGGTTACAGCGTCAGACTAGGATCTCTACACCGCCACAAGGCTCACCGGGTAAACTTGGGCCAGACACTCACTGTCAGCCTAACCTACCACACTAGACAGTTGTAAGGATAAAATGAGGAAGGGAGAACCACGTATGCTATTTTGAGGCCCTTGGGGAAACAGTGGGACAAAAACGTACTCGATAAGACAGTACACCACGGGGGCCACCGTGGAGAAGGCCGCGTCTTCACCGCACTACATCTTCTCCTTTTCATCTTTCCTTGCAAACGGCTTCTGACTCAGTTCAATTTTAAAAAATTTAGAAACAGAAGCAGCGGTCATCCCTAAAGGGATGTGTTAACTTTGCTAGGCCACCCCACCCCCGCCCGCAACACACAGACACACACTTATTTCATTTGGAAGTAATGTTTGCAAGCCAGTTGTAAGCAACCTCCTGAGCCAAAATTCTGAGGTGGGGGGGGCCAAGGAGGGGGAAGGATGTAAGGGATCTAAAGGCCTGGAATTAGAAGAAAACAGGGGGGGAGGGGGGAGGGGAGGGGGAGTCAAAAAGGAAAGCAAAAGACAATAGCCGAGCGAGCCCATGGGGACTTCCTGAGAGGTTCTTAGAAATTCAAAGTAGCCTCTTGGAGCCTCAAAGCTCTGTCATTCATGGCTCCAGGACCGAGATCACCAATCCTGGAACCAAACAATACAGGATTGTTTCAGGAAGGTGGGAAAATCGCGGGTCTCAACGGTTCTCGCTCACACCAGCGGTTCCGCTAGTCAAACAGGCGTTCCACTTGAATCAATTCAGGACACCGAGTTAGCATAATCCCCCACCAGTCTCGCTATGACAACTTGAAGGAGAATTTGGGGGGGGGGTTTCTGCTGAGTGACAGCAGACGCCACACTGACAAGGCTGAAAGATGGAAAGACTTTTTCAAAAAAAAATATATAAACTGTTTCTTTTTCTTGCTTCCTAGGGAACTTTTCCTCCCTGCCGCGTTTCGATTTTAGGAAAACGGGTGTTACGGATTTGTCGGTTTCGTTGTGAAACTCCCCCCCCCTCGTTCCCCCAAGTCAAAAGCAAATTTAAAACAGTTGTTTGTTTTGTGGCCTTACCCCCCCCCCCAGTCCCTCTTCTTGTCTCCCCCCACTCTTGGCTTTACCCGCTGTTTGACAGGCGCAAATGAGAATTGACACGTTACGCCTGCCGCAAGGAGCTAAGAGCGCGTTTCCGGGTGCGCCCTTGTGGGAAATGGCCTTGTACCTGCCAATCTTTTGGCAGTATTTAGCAAGAAGCACTCGTACAGGCCGGAAGGACATGTACCTCTCGTGTAAGCAGTACAGTGGTGGACGCCTTGTTGACAGCGCAGAGGTCAAAAGGCCTCTGCTCGACAACATGTTGAGGGTACCTTGGAGAAATGGGGGGTCACACCCCACTGTTTTACCGTACACGCACTGAGGAAAACTTCGTGCTTCTTCAGCTCCCTCTGCTCCTCAGGAAAGCTCGCTTGGTATTCCCCAGTACCCAGAGCAGTCAGAAAAGTATCCCTCACAAAAACGTTTACTGCCTTCTCCCCCACCACAATACCAGATTTCAACCAGGTGTGTATTTCTAAATCGCACACTGGTGCCCTAGAGAGGTGGGTGGAGGACCTCAGATACTTCAAAGACAACCTGTGCCGAGGCTCTGCCGTATTTGGGACTTGTGTGATTGACCCTATCAAAAATAGTCCAGTCGCATAGAAAACTAGCTAGTGTGGAGTGGGGGCCAGAGCGTCCAACCAAGGTCTCAGAGACCCAGGTTCAAACCCCTGCTCTTCCTTCAAGCTTGATGGATGACTTTGACGGGGCATTTCAGCTGGCATAAACTGTACCGGTTGGAACCATTGCAGTTTATGCCAGCTGAAACGCGATCACACTTACCTCCTGTCTGCGGAGCCCATCGCTGTATGCCCGTACACACACAGCGGGCGTCGGCGGTTTTTTTTTTAAACTCAGTTTGCGCATGCGCATAGGCAGCCATCCACAGAATGGTGATCTTCGCGCATGCGCAAAACACCCCATCCAGAAAAGCATGCCCTGAAGAGAGGACTTACCTTTAAAGTTTAA
Source organism: Gekko japonicus (assembly GCF_001447785.1). Classification (NCBI taxonomy): domain Eukaryota; kingdom Metazoa; phylum Chordata; class Lepidosauria; order Squamata; family Gekkonidae; genus Gekko; species Gekko japonicus. The sequence goes on along the minus strand of NW_015160858.1, from coordinate 669,778 downwards.
AGAGCAAACTGGCCTCCCTGAGGTCCCGGACTCCTCTAAAACGTTAAACTAAGGACCTTTTCTTTTTAAAAACAAACAAACGCCGGGGCGAAGCTTTGCCCAAGCGCATATTGCCGACCTAAAAAAAAAAGGCGGGCGAAAATCGGAAGCCTCGGGCTTCCGAACGGAAGTGGCTCTACAACGG
>NW_015160858.1:669239-669485 GCF_001447785.1 Gekko japonicus | reverse complement strand
AGGAGCTCCATATGTGCCACCCCGAGCTTCTTGGAGGAAGGGGAGGGGATAGAAATGGACTAGATGGAGACAAAAACAGCATTTGGGGGCGACGGATCCTAGCCTAGCCATGTTCTTAATGAGAACACAAGAAAAGCCATGTTGGGTCAGGCCAGTGGTCCACCCAGTCCCACACACCTGTGTCACACAGTGGCCAAAACCCAGGTGCCGTCAGGAGGCCCACCAGATATGACAGAAATAATATTG
>NW_015160858.1:667530-669220 GCF_001447785.1 Gekko japonicus | reverse complement strand
ACACGAAGAAAATTATCACCTCAGGGATGCTAGGCCTGAATCCTCCTCTCTGGCATTCTAGTTTCTCTACGAAGAGACTCTTCTTGTGCCAGACCGATGGGCCCAAAGTGGCCAACCACCTCAGTGAGAACCGGCGTATGTGAGCCTTGAATTCAGGGAAATTGTTAGGCACGACTCAGCACTGCCAAGGTAGCCTGCATCCGGCAAAGGGCCAGGGGAATGAGGGGGAAAGTCCTCTGTACACTTCTTAGGGGAAACTCCTCAGGTGCACAGAGATACAAGTTCAGGGGGAGATGAATCTTGTTCGGTTTCTAAAACAGAAGCTAATTACACGGCATGGGGAAGGTCTCCAGTTCTTACAGGGACTTAGGCCTCTTTTTAGGTTAAGGAGGACTCAGAGACCTCTTGATGTTGCCAAAAACTTGGAAAATGCCCCAGCCTTTTACAGTATGTAAGGTGTTTTTAAAGAAATTCTGCTTATATTTCTAAATTCGGGGGGGGGGGACCTGCTTTAAAAAGTTTCCCTTGCTCGAAAGCCAGTCGAATCCGACTCTAGGGTTGCGGTGCTCATCTCCGTTTCAAAGCCGAAGAGCCAGCGCTGTCCGAAGACGTTTCCGTGGTCATGTGGCCGGCATGACTAAACACCAAGGCGCACAGAACGCTGTTACCTTCCCACCAAAGTGGTACCTATTTATCTACTTGCAATTTCTTGCTTTCGAACTGCTAGGTTGGCAGGAGCTGGAACTAGAGACGGGAGCTCACTCCGTCATGCGGCACACTCGGGTCTTGAACTGCTGAACTACCGACCTTCCACAGCCTGCAGTTCAGCATCTTAACCACTTGAGCCACCGCAGCTTTACAGTATGTAAAGAGTTTTTCAAGAAATTCTGCTTATATTTCTAAGTTCGGGGGGGGGGGGGGGAACAACCTGTTTGGCTCACCACAAAACCACTCCCGCAACGACCCTTGTTTTTAGGCGCAAATTGCTTTCTGCTAGAAGTTGCAATTTCCTTCCTTAGTATTTGCACCCATGCACCACCTCCTCACCAAACTGCCTGCGCTCTACCTGTTCAAAAATCTGCTTTAATTAAGAACCATCTGCAGGGGGAGTTGTTTCCCAGCTCTGGGGACCCAAGCAGGAACACGGGATCACTCGGCTGCGGAGCAATTAAACAGAGGTTAAGGAATTATTGTGAACAATTTAAATTAATGACCTTAATAAACGTGAGTGTGTGTGGAGAGATCAAACATTGTTTTTAAAAACTCAGACTTCTCTCCCCCCTCCCCCCCCCAAATGCCTGGGTAGAACTGCCTGCGATTTTTGTTTCATGTGCAACCGGCAAGCTTTGATTTTTAGTTTTAAACGTTTCGTCTCCACAAATTGGGACTGCAGCCATTTAAAACAACAACAACAACACCGTTTACCAGATTATGGATTAAAACTGGGGGGGCTATAACGCTCTTGCAATTATTTTGGGATACCTCTGGGGAAGGAGCCACCCCCGTTTACTGTGTTTCAGGGGACAATTTTTCTTAGATGAAAAAATAATTCTGGCCAGAACCCTGATGCTGCTTAATCAGGTGCTATAGACAGTCACAATGAGTGGACCCTGTGTACTAGGAAGGCACCCCAATGGCACAAACCTGAATTCAGAAAAGATCGAGGTGTTTTAGTTCAGACCTAGGGTGG
>NW_015160858.1:656333-667483 GCF_001447785.1 Gekko japonicus | reverse complement strand
TTTTATGTCACACCTAGGGGGGGTGGGTGGGTAAGGTAAAGGTTCCCTTGCTCGAAAGCCAGTCGAATCCGACTCTACGGTTGCGGTGCTCATCTCCGTTTCAAAGCCAAAGAGCCAGCGCTGTCCGAAGACGTTTCCGTGGTCATGTGGCCGGCATGACTAAACACCAAGGCGCACGGAACGCTGGGTGTTATTACTGCCATTTGGATCGAGTCACACTCCCTTCGAAAACAGAGCTTTGTAGCTTGTGTTTGCTCCTGGACTACAGTTGTCAACTCCAACATGGGAAATTCCTAGAGATTTTCTGGTGGAGCCAAGGCACAGCGGAATTTGGGGAAGGCGCTCAGTGGGTTATAAGGTCATACAGCCCACTCTCTAAAGCAACCATTTCCTCCATGGGAACTGATCACTATTGTTTGGAGATCAGTTGTAACTTCAGGAGATCTCCAGTCCTCACCTGGAGGTTGTATCAATATAAAGACACTCCGTGAATGAATTACGAACAAAAGCAGAAAGATGATATTGTGCAAAACAATTCAAACAGTTTCAAATCTTTGTTAAAGTTCAACAAACCCTTATATATTCTTAAAGAGCTAGGATCAAAAAGTACTTGATGCAAAGGGAACACTCAAGTAAAGTACACAAATCCTTTGTATAAAGACAAACTTCAGGAGAGCAAAGGTTCTACGTCTTATATGAGCAGCAGCTATACACGGCTGGCTTCACGGCCACATTCACGTTTTGCTTCTTCAGATAGCTGGTACTCTTTAGCTGTGAAATGAAATAAAGTTTCAACAATTCTCCTTCAACTAGTTCTCCATTCACTCCACTGACAGGTTCTCTTTCTGCCGATTAGGCTTCTACAATAGTAGAACTTTAACAAAGATTTAAAACTGTTTGAATTGTTTTGCACAATATCATCTTTCTGCTTTTGTTCATAATTCATTCATGGAGTGTCTTTATATCGATACAATCTCCTCCCATGAGCTCTCTTTTTGATATACTCACCTGGAGGTTGGCTACCCTATGTTCACATGGAAGGGGGTGTTGCTGAAACATTTAACCAGATTCAAGACAGGTAGCCATGTGAACGTTGGAATATTGGGAAATTGAGTGATTTCAGATGCCAAATGACATTAGCAGGCAAATGGCAACAGCATGTGTAGTTGGATTAGATATGATATCCAGAGAAGTAGACAGAGAAATCAGCATTGGTAATGAGATAGGAAATCTAAGTCTTGATTCAGTCCAGGTGGATGCATTGTTTTGAGCTTCATTATCAATTGCAATTTAATGGAGTCAATTGCAAGACAATTCAATTGGGTCAGTTGCAAGTCAATTCAATTGAGTCAGTTGCAAGTCAATTAGGCTGCTGAATTGCAATTGATAACGAAGCTCAAGGCAATGCATCCATCTGGACTGAATCTAGACCTAGGTTTCCTGTCTCATTACCAATGTTGATTTCTCCACGCCTATTACCTCTCTGCATATCACAATCACACCTGCTATTGCCACTTGCCTGCTAATGTCATTTGGCATCTGAAACCACCCCACTTTCCAAAATATAGGACAGATGGACTCACATTCTAGCTGTATCTGAAGAAGTGAGTGGTGACTCACGAAAGCTCATACCCTACCACAGATTTTGTTAGTCTTTAAGGTGCCATTAACCAGCTTCGTTTGGTTGGCCAGCTGCATCCCTTCATGGACAGGGGGCATCTGGCACAGTTACCTGTGCCCTGCACTAGACCAGCAGTCTTCAACCTCTCCAGACCTGGAGCTTACCTTTAGTGCTCTAACAGCATCATGGGACACCAGAGCTGCAACGGCGCAACAAGGAGTCATGCGAGCAGTGTTCCCTCTAAGCTGAGTTGGTTTGAGCCAGCTCACAGTTTTTTAGCCTCCGGCTCACACATTTTTGCCTTAGCTCAGGAAGGAGGGCTCCAGAGCAAACTCATTTATGCAGTAGCTCACAGAGTAGAGTTTTTGCTCACAAGACTCCACAGCTCAGAGGGAACATTGCACGTGACAGGAAGAAGAGACACCCCCCACTCAAAGGGGATCTTCCATGCTGCGAGCCCAACATAGAGCATTGGAGGAACAGCCGGCAGTGTGTCCACGGGAGTATGAGATCACCCAGGACAAGCCAAGGGCAGAGAGAGAGCCAGACAGGGTTGCCATCTCTGGGTGGGGAGATTTGGAGGAAGCCCCGCGAAGGCCCTCCCTGGCCCCAGGCAGGCAGGGGGGGGGAAAGGCAGGGAGGAAGCAACTTACCCTCCCTCTTCTCCTGCCTCCTCCTGGCTGAATGAGGGCTGGAAGCGGGGTGGCCGGAAGCAGGGGGCGGGGCTTCGTCATGTGCCCCGCCCCCTGCACCTCACCCGGGGGAACTGCGTTCCCCTACGATCCCCCCCGAAATGACCTCTGGATCTCTGTCATCTGGAGATCAATTATAAAAGTGGGAGATCTCCAGGCCACGCCTGTAGGCTGGCAACCCTAGGTCCAGGGGAGCTTCTGCAGGAAGAGGGGTGGCTCTGAACCTCGCTGTGAGAAAAAGGCGTCTGCTCCACCACTGACGGACCTCACTTCACTGCCCGGTTGCTCCCTCTGTGTAAAAAGTATTGTGATCTGAGGGTTGAAGATCACTGCCCTAGACTACTGTAGTGCGTTCTGAGTGGGGCTGCCTTCATATTTGGAAACTGAAACTAGAACAGAATCGCCCCACTGCTGAGGGGGCCAAAGTGCCAGTAACACATGACTAAGCCCTTCGCCATGGTTTTCTGGCTTGTGGGGCAAATTTTTTCCTGGTGGGGCTACCAGAGATGCATTTTTCATAGTCTTCCAGTTTATGGCATGGTCATACCAAGCCACCATTTGGAACCACTCGTTCTCTTTCTCTATTTGTGCGCCACAGTGGAGCACGCCTTTAAACAATTGTTAAAAAATGATTTAAAATGATTTAAAAATGCATTTTCTGGATAAATTCCTGTGGGGCTGTGTCTTTAGAAGAAGAAGAGAAGAAGAGATTGGATTTATACCCCGCCCTTTACTACCCAAAGGTGTCTCAGAGCGGCTTACAAACGCCTTTCCCTTCCCCTCCCCACGACAGACACCCTGTGAGGTAGGTGGGGCTGAGAGAGCTCTTGACAGAAACTGCTCTTTTTCAAGAACAGCTCTTATCAGAACTATGGCTTGCCCAAGGTCATCCGGCCAGGTGCAAGTGGAGGAGTGGGGAATCAAACCCGGTTCTCCCAGATTAGAGTCCGCGTACTTAACCACTACACCAAACTGGCGGAGCCCTGAAAAACCCCACTGTCTATGGGCCTGCACATGACTACTGTGTTCAACCTGTTCCAGGGGTCTTTTCCCACAGTGGTTCTTTTCCGAGCTTCCTCTCGTTTTCCTTTGGCTTTCGTCCCGTTCTCAATCTGACTTGAGGAGGAATTTCAGACAGACGATATAATCCGGAAGAGGAACGGTTCCCAAGGTTTCTGGTCTGTCATTTCAGACAGAACCATTTTAGAACCGGTTCCCTACCGGAATATATTTGTAATTTCAGACACAAACGCTTCTGTCCCATTTAGGAAACGGGGCTGAAGCATTTTACCTGTCAACCGCTTCCAAGTAGTCTTCAGTTTCCTTTCCCAGTTGCGATGCGCTTTTTCCTGTCGTTTTTCGCCCGTGCAGGCGATCTCTGGCTTTTTTGTTTTAAATGTTTGCTGTATAGCTTTATAGCGCTATAACGGAACAGCAGTATATCAACCCCATTGGAATGCCTGGAGTGTTTTGTTATAGTGCTATAGCGCTATAAAGCGAACGTTCCAAAATAAAAAAGCCAGAGATCGCCCACGCGGGCGAAAAATGGCGGAGAAACAACGGGAAGAAGCGGTGCAGTCTGAAATGGCAGACCGCTTCAGATCCAGCTCTTTACCGGAAGGGGAAAGCCATGTGTGAAATGGCAGCCCACTTTAGCACACGAGTCACAGGAAATCCTGTGAGTGAAAGTAACTTGGCTGGCAATTCATTTCTGGGCCCCTTTCGAAGTGTGAGTCCGTTGCTCTTAAGGCCCTAATCCAAGTGTCCCCAACCTTTTTGAGAGTTTTGGAATTCTGACACAGCATGCTGGGCACAGCCACAAAATGGCTGCCACACCTCACCTTCAGTCACGCACAGTGAAGATCTTTGCACTGTGGGTGCAGCTGCTGCCAAAGCAACATTTAAAAGAATCAGAAGCCTTGCTTGGCAAAAGCCCCACGTTGCCCCACCCACTTTCCAAGAATACTTGGCGGGCTCCAGGAAAAGGTGGCTCCCATGGACAACATGTTGGGACCCCCTGCCCTAATCAGTGTCTGAATGACCACCTTTTCTCAAACACACCTGCTCAGGCACTGAGATCCTCACTGGAGGCATCCCCCTAGGCTTGCCAGGTTCCCCCTGGCCACCGGCGGGGGATTGGGGTTGCCAGATCCAGGGTGGGAAACTCCTGGAGATTTGGGGATGGAGCCGGGAGAGGACGGGGACCTCAGTGGGGTGCAGTGCCTCAGAGTCCACCCTCCAAAGCAGCCATTTGCTCTCGGGGAACTGATGTTTGTGGACTGAGAAGAGGGAGTCTCAGAGCGGCTTACAAACTCCTTACCCTTACCCTCCCCACAACAGTCACCCCGTGATGTAGGCGAAGTTGAGAGAGCTCTGACAGAAACGGCTCTTTTTCAAGATGAAGAAGAGATTGGATTTATACCCCGCCCTTCACAACCCAAAGGTGTCTCAGAGCGGCTTACAAACTCCTTTCCGTTCCCCTCCCCACAACAGACACCCTGTGAGGTAGGCGGGGCTGAGAGAGCTCTGAGAGAAACGGCTCTTTTTCAAGGACAGCTCTTGTCAGAACTATGGCTTGCCCCAGGTCATCCAGCCAGGTGCAAGTGGAGGAGTGGGGGATCAAACCCGGTTCTCCCAGATTAGAGTCCGCGCACTTAACCACTACACCAAACGGGCTCTCTCAGCCATAATTCCTGGGGATCCCCATATCCCACCCCTAGTATCCCCACAGTCAGAAGTGTACCAGGAAGTAGGGAAGAGAGGGCCTTCCTGGTAGCATTACCATGGCACTGGAATTCTCTCCCCAGGAAAGCCCACCCAGCCCTGTCACTGCTGATTTTTAGTTGCTTTTAGGAAGGATTTTGCTGGGTGCATGGCTAAGCTGTAATTATGCATGGCCTTTCATGCTTGGCCGATTTACTTTGCAGGGACGAAATGGGAAGCTACCTTTTTGTTGTTGTTGTTGTTGTTGTTCGGGACAGATATAGTTTTAAACTTCCTGTTTTAACCTGCCCTGCAATAGGACGATATCGGGACAGAAATGCTTTCAATCAACAGACAGCCCCTCGACTTGAAGTGTGTCAGACGTTATTATGAGGTATAAAAAGCAGCTCCAATTTTTCTCCCTCTCACAAAATACTAGAACTCAAGGGCATCCGATGAAGCCGATGGGCAGTAGGAACAGGACAGACAAAAGGAAAGACTACTTTACACAGAGAGTAATTAAACTGTGGGTTTGGCTGCCAGAGGATATGGTGATGGCCACAGGAATAAACAGCTCGAAAAGGGGATTAGATAGATTCATGGAGGATACGTCTATCAGTGGCTACTAGACATGGTGGTTGAGGGGAACCTCCACATTCAGAGGCACTAATCCTCTGCATCCTAGAGCCGGGAGACAACATCGAAGGCCTCTATGCTTGTTGTTGGCTGTCCAGAGGAACTGGCTGGCTACTGTGTGAGACGGGATGCTGGACTAAATGGACTACTGATCTGATCTAGCAGAGCTCTTCTGATGTTGCTATGTTCTCTTCAAATGCTTGCAGTTTTAAAATTCTGGCCCCGTTCACACAAAGGATTTGCTGCGCTAAAGGCACGGATGTCAGGCGGATTTTCGGGGCGCGATCACACTGCAACATCTGGGAAGCATAGCGCACCCATTGCCAACCCATGGCATCCCACCGAAGATGCGCAGTAAAAAACTACCTTGGAAAGTGCACTAGTATCCGGAAAACGCGGGGCAGGGGCGGGCGTCTGATCGCGGGAGCGCTAGTATCCCACAGCATCCGGCGCCCGTCCACATCCCGTCGCAAACCGGATGTTTCTTGTAAGCACATGCGCACAAACACGTAACTGAAAGCAGTGCTACTCTGCGAAACTGCGCATGCGCACAAAAGCAAAATGCTTGCCGCGCTGCTTCTTTGCCACGCTCCAGCATCGCTGTGTGATCGCCAGCTAACAGCCTAAGCGCAAAGACTTGGGGGGCCGTGTGATCGGGCTACCACGCTTTATTTTGCTCCGGGGCAAACAGCCACGCCTCCCCCCATGTTATCTGGCCCGTGTGACCAGGGCCTCTACAAATTATGTTCGAAATACATCCCCAAAAATGGGCTTTTGAAGCCACTGTGAATCTTTAATTTCCCGCCCCACAATTCCCCTCTCGCTGATGTCTGACTGGTTGCTTTGTGAGCTGCTACATCTGGGTGCATCACCCCCCTTCCAAAGATTTTACATTGAAAAAGAACAAATGCTTCAAAGAAGGTTTTGGGGGGGAAAGAATGTGTTTTGGATCGGGACAGGGAGAAACCCAAGTAATTTTGGCTTCATCCAATGCTAAGCTCGCCCACCCCACCCTACCCTTTGAGAAATTTTGCTCAATTTGTTGGCTTCTCTCAAACCTCTTCAGAAGTTCCACCCAAGGAAGCAAGCCCCACATTTGCCCAGAACGTAGCCGAGAGCGAAGTCTGATGGCCAGCTAAACATTCTCTGGACCTCCCCTGAAAACCAGGGCTATTTTTGGGCAGGAACGCACAGGAACAGAGTTCCGGCTGGCTCCCAAGTTGGCCACGCCCAGCAGGAACAGGGGTGGGGAGAGGCAGGGAGGAAGCAACTTACCCTCCCTCTTCTCCTGCCTCCTCCTGGCTGAATGAGGGCCGGAAGCGGGGCGGACGGAAGCAGGGGGCGGGGCTTCATCATGTGTCCCGCCCCCCGCACCTCACCCGGGGGAACTGCGATCCCCCACGATCCCCCCCGAATCGGCCTCTGCTTCTGTCAAACCTCTTCAGAAGTTCCACCCAAGGAAGCAAGCCCCACATTTGCCCAGAACGTAGCCGAGAGCGAAGTCTGATGGCCAGCTAAACATTCTCTGGACCTCCCCTGAAAACTATCGATCCCTTGCTGGAATGAGACTCACGGTTGCCAGTGATAGTCCTCGGATGTTTTACCTGTTGAGGAAAGCACAAAAGCCCACATTTTGGTCCCATCTTTTCTAGATGAATGTTCGCTAACGTCATCCTCGTTTTTTAGGAAACGTCCTGCAAAACATTCCGCCCATCCATTCAGTGCTCCCTCTAAACTGTGGAGTCTTGTGAGCAAAAATTCAACTTTGTGGGCTACTGGCATTAAAGTTGTGAGCAGTGTTCCCTCTAAGCTGAGTTGGTGTGAGCTAGCTCACAGTTTTTTAGCCTCTGGCTCACACCTTTTTGTCTGAGCTCAGGAAGGATGGCTCCAGAGCAAACTGATTTATGCAATAGCCAAATTGCTCGCTCACAACTTTAAAGCTGGTAGCTCACAAAGCAGAATTTTTGCTCACAAGACTCCACATCTTAGACGGAACATTGGTTGTGAGTGAGCGATTTGGCTACTGCATCAATTAGTTTGCTCTGGAGCCATTCCCCCTGAGCTAAGACAAAAATACATGAGACGGGGGCTTAAAAACTGCGAGCTAGCTCACACTAACTCAGCTTAGAGGGAACACTGCTTCCACCGATATAACTGATCAGCAGTTGCAATCCTAAGAGCATTTCCCTGGAAGAAAGCCCCATGGAATACCTTTCAGCGGGATTTCAAGTAGACCTGCTTCGAACTGCACCGCAAAGCTCTCATTTTTACCTACTCCAGACTGGCAGAAACAGTAGCAAGCGACAATCCCCTTTCTCTTTTATCAAGCAGTCGCCTGGCAGCTAATGCACTTTGGAGGCACCCGATGCTAACTGCCCCTTAATAGCTCTGGCTCCCGAGCCTCTCTTCTGCCTTGTTTGCGAAACTCCTGCTATTATACCTAATCATTTCTAAGAGCCTCCCTTTCCTTGTCAGGGGGTCGGCTGTCACCTTTTGGGGTTTTTTTTTTGTTCCTTTCTTGCCCACTCCTGTTCCGGTTCTGCTCACTTACTCCGGAAAAGCAGAGAAGAAACTAATTAAAAAAAGGCGCCAGCATCGGAACCTTTGGAGCGCGCTCGCAAGTGAAAGGCAGGCGTCCCGCCGCAAGAAAAATCAATTTTACAGTTACAGGAGCAGAATGAATGGAGGTGGTGCATTAAAAGGCAGGGAGGAAAGAGAGGAGAGATCATGCCAGTGTGGTGAGCGCGGGGACAGAGGGGCAACCTCGCCCCGCCGGGCCTCAGAGGCCGATGCGTCCAGGCTCAGGTTGCCAACTTCCAGGTAGGGCCTGGAACATAAGAGACGCCAATGTTGGATCAGGCCAAAGGCCCATCCAGTCCAACACTCTGTGTCACACAGTGGCTAGAAATACCAGGTGCCATCAGGAGGTCCACCAGTGGGGCCAGGACACTAGAAGCCCTCCCACTGTTGCCCCCCTCCAAGCACCAAGAATACAGAGCATCACTTGCCCCAGACTGAGAGTTCCTATCTATACCTTGTGGCTAATAGCCACTGATAAGAACATAAGAACATAAGAGATGCCAATGTTGGATCAGGCCAAAGGCCCATCCAGTCCAACACTCTGTGTCACACAGTAGCCAGAAATACCAGGTGCCATCAGGAGGTCCACCAGTGGGGCCAGAAGCCCCTTCCACTGTTGACCCCCCCAAGCACCAAGAAGACAGAGCATCACTTGCCCCAGAGCCCCTATCTATACCTTGTGGCTAATAGCCACTGATGGACTTCTGCTCCATATGCTTATCCAATTCCCTTTTGAAGCCGTCCATGCTTGTAGCCGCCACCACTTCCTGTGGCAGTGAATTCCAAGTGTTAATCACTCTTTGGGTGAAGAAGTACTTCCTCTTATCCGTTCTAACCCGACCGCTCAGCAATTTCATGGAGTGCCCACGAGTTCTTGTATTGTGAGAAAGAAAGAAAAGTACCTCTTTCTCTACCTGCTCTTTCCCAAGCATAATCTTATAAACCTCAATCATGTCACCCCTCAGTCGTCGTTTCTCCAAGCTAAAGAGCCCTAAGCGCCTTAACCTTTCCTCATAGGGAAAGTGTTCCAACCCCTTTATCATTCGAGTTGCCACTGATGGACCTCTGCTCCATTTGTTCATCCAATTCCCTCTTGGACCGTCCATGCTTGTAGCCACCACTACCTCCTGGGGCAGTGAATTCCATGTGTCAATCACTCTTTGGGTGAAGGACTTCCTTTTACCCATTCTAACCCGACTGCTCAGCAGTTTCATTGAGCTAATACCAATCTCCAGACTACAGAGATCAGTTCCTCTGGAGGAAATAGCACCTTCGGAGGGTGGGCTGTATAGCATCACGTCCCCTCCCCAAACTCCACCCTACCCAGATTCCGCCCCCAAATCCCCAGGACTCTCCCAACCCTTATCTGGCAACCAATGCTCCCTCTAAGCTGTGGAGTCTTGTGAACAAAAATTCTACTTTGTGAGCTACTGACATTAAAGTTGTGAGCAAGCGATTTGGCTGCTGCATAAATCATTTTGCTCTGGAGCCATCCTTCCTGAGCTGAAACACAAATGTGTGAGCCGGAAACTAAAAAACTCTGAGCTAGCTCACACTAACTCAGCTTAGAGGGAACACTGCTGGCAACCATATTCCAGACAGTGCCCTAAAGAACCACTGCGAATCCCAAAAATGGGATCCCCTTGAGCAGGGGTCATTTCCTGCAGGAGCGCACAGGAGCGGAGCTCCGGCAGGTAAAGAGCCCAGGGGGCGGGCACATGCAACAAGCTCCACCCCCTGCTCCCAGAAGCCCTCAGTCAGAGCAAGAAGCAGCCAGGCAAGTCGCAGAGCCCCCCCCGCCCCCCGGTCCAAAACGTCCAGTGGCACCTTTAAGACCAAGTTTTATTCAGGTACCAGCTCTCCTTTTTGCCTCTGTGAGGCAAGCTGCGCATGCCCCCCCCCCCCAATATCTAGCAATCCAAAACAGTCCAGTGGCGCCTGAGCGGTATGTGTTGCCTTCTGACACACCTCCGGTGATGTCAGGGGGTGTGGCATATGCAAATAAGTTATGCTAATGAGTTATGCTAATGAGCTCCTGCACCTCTTTTTCTACGAAATGACCCCTGCCCTTGAGGAGTATCACATAAATACTAAACAGGGCCCAGCATGGTATAACTGGTTTAAGGGCTGCATCAGAGCTAGGAACAGCTGCGATCACACCCCCGCCCCGCTACACCTCCGCCTAGCTGACATCACAGGGAAGCCCTGAGGATAAAACCGAGGAATGGAGAACGGGGAAACACCCCCCCCCTCAGAATAAGTATGGGAGAACAGCTGCGACAACAAAGGGCGACAATGCCACTCTGCCCGGCCTGCTGCCCTTCCCAAGACTCTGAGCAAATGTCCTGTGGCTTTTTATCTCCTGCAAACACATGTAAGGATCACCCAGTCAAAAGAAAATGTGCCACAACATTGTATAATATCTGCCAATATATACTTACATAGAAAGGCAGAGTTGGGAGGGACCTCAAGGGTCATCTAGTCCAACCTTCCTACACAATGCAGGAAATTCACAACTACCTTCCCCCCCCCACTGCCCCAGTGACCCCTGCTGTATGCCCAGAGGAAGGCAAAAAAAAAACACACCACCTTCCAGGACTCCGGGGCCAATCTGGCCTGGAGGAAAATTCCTTCCTGATCCCAAAGTGGCGGTCAGCATTACCCTGGGCATGTAAGAAAGGGACCTGAAAGCCAGGCACTGGCTCATCCCTTCCTGCCCCCTCCCTCTCACCATCTGCCGAAATCTATAGTGAGCCACAGAATCAGGATTTGTGTCAGATGGCCACCTAGCCTGTGCCTAAAAAACCTCCAAAAAAGAAGAAGAGTTAGTTCTTATACTCCAATTTTCTCTACCCTAAGCAGGGCTATTTTTGGGCAGGAACGCACAGGAACGGAGTTCCGGCTGGCTCCCCAGTTGG
>NW_015160858.1:630342-656312 GCF_001447785.1 Gekko japonicus | reverse complement strand
ATTAGCATAATAGGCCACACCCAACATCAGAAACGCATTAGGATTGGCTACATTAGGGGTGTGTGGCCTAACATGCAAAGGAGTTCCTGCTCCAAAAAAAGCCCTGAGTTTTGACAATGAACAAGGTAAACAGAATAAGAAGCAGAAGGTGGGTGTGGCTGGATGACCACACTTCTGGTAACATGGGGTGTGGCCTGATATGCTAATGAGCTGCGCAGTCAGGGGTGTGGCATAATATGCTAATGAGTTCCTGGTGTTGGGTATGGCCTATTATGCTAATGAGTCCCTGCTGGGCTTTTTCTACAAAAAAAGCCCTGAGTCCCTAAGGAGTCTCAAAGCAGCTTACAATCGCTTCCCTGTCCTCTCCCCACAACAGTCGCATTGTGAAGCAGGTGGGGCCGAGAGAGTTCCCAGAGAACTGTGACTGGCCCAAGGTCACCCAGCAGGCTTCGTGTGGAAGAGTGGGGAATCAAACCCGGTTCTCCAGATGAGAGTCTGCCACTCTTAACCACTACACCACCGACTCCTGAGGAATCCTGTTCCACTGGGGAACTGCTGTAACGGTCAGGAAGTCCTTCCTAATGTTTAGCCTAAAAGTTTCACAAGGTTTCACTTAGGGAGGGCTGCCTCCCCAGCTGCCCAGTGCCAACGCTCCCTCTAAGCTGTGGAGTCCTGTGAGCTAGCATTCCACTTCATGAGCCACTGGCGTTGAAGTTGTGAGCAATGCTCCCTCTAAGCTGTGGAGTCTTGTGAGCAAAAATTCCACTTTGTGAGCTACCGGCATTAAAGCTGTGAGCGAGCGATTTGGCTGCTGCATCAATCAGTTTGCTCCGGAGCCCTCCTTCCCGAGCTAAGACAGAAATGTGTGAGCCGGAGGCTGAAAAACTGTGAGCTCGCTCACACTGACTCAGCTTAGAGGGAACACTGGTTGTGAGCGGGCGATTTGGCTGCTGCATCAATTTGTTTGCTCTGGAGGGATCCTTCCTGAGCGAAGACAAAACTGTGAGCCGGAGGCTAGAAAACTGTGAGCTAGCTCACACTAACTCGGCTTAGAGGGAACACTGCCACCCACCACCCACCCCTGCCATTCCTTGTTCTACCGCTGGTTTCCAGATGCCCATGATCCGGCCAAGATATAATTTGGGACCTATACGCTGATTTTGCTCCAGGTACCTCCTCACTTGAGAGAATTCAGTGTTCTCCCACCACACCCAGCTATAATTCCTTGCTGTTTTGCTGACGCTGTGAATGTGCTGAAGGTCCACAGAGAGAGAGAGAGAGAGAAGAAGCAACTGTTTCTGGGATGCCCAGACCATACGAACCAGAGTTTTCCTTCCCTCAGCAATCCCGCCCACCCCACCCCGCTGCGCCTCTTCACTCGATGGATGGGAGCGGGCCTGCCTCAAGAGTGCCAGTTGGACTTCCTAATGTACTCAGGCGCTTTATTGATTTCCTGAAGAGCTCCTTTTCCTAAGCTCAATAGTGACACAGAGAAGCTGTAAATCTGGCAGGGCAAGACAGCCCGTTTTCCGGCACGTACTGCTGCCGTCCTGCAAACTGCAGGAAACCTTTTTCAAAGGGGGGGGGGGCGACCCAAAACAAAACAAAAAAAGCCAGAGCTCCCACACGCTTTGGCAAGCTCCCAAGGAATCCCGTTCTGGATTACAAATGTGCGCAACCAGAGGCAGGCACTGCAAAAGACTCTATTTCCGTCGACACGGCTGAGCTCTGGAATATTTTAAGCCACAGCGGAGACCAGTGATTCTGAGCGTGCACAGAGTGTCTTCCTGTTTCACCGGGGGACCAAAATGAGACACAACCATAGATGTCGCTATACTTCCCTTTCCTAGAACGTCTATCACGTTTGTATCCTTCCTTTCCTCTCAGGAGATCAGGGGAGCATGCGTGGTCCTATCTTCCCCGTGTTATCTTTACAATAACCCTGCGAGGTAAATTAGGCTAAGGAATGGAGACAGGTGGGTCACAGTATGTCCAGGGTCTGCTGCAGGGTTTGTTCCGCCTGTTGCAAACCGAGGCCCTGCCGATGGCCTACCAAGGCCTAGACGGAGCCTGTTCAAGAGATCCCTCGCCGCCAGCCCTCCGTGCGCTGAATTCACACACCCTTCCATGCCTCCAATCCCACACCGCCGGCTCGTCGCTCAAAAATCTATTGGGTTTTTCTGATACATAATTCTATATGGTCTTCCGCTTTGGGGTCAGGGAGATGTTAAGAAAGCCCATTTCTCCTTGATGGAAGGGGTTAACTGCCTTGTGCCCCCAGAAAGCTATCTTTGCCAGCAAGCTGGCAGGTTTCATTCCATGAGGTTTTTTTGGGAGAGAGAAAAACTTATCAGGAAAGGAGCTGTAAATAAGCAAGGAGCAGATGGGGGACCCAAAACGCAAAATGATATTTATGCTAAATTCCAGTGTATGAGGATACACACACACACACACACACACACACACACACTTTCCTTGCCTGGGTACTTTCCTCGGTGGCGTATTTTTGCAATTTTTAGACTGAACATTCTGACCCCCAAACGGTCATGTATACCTTAAATGCGAGACCATGGAACAGACATTCAACAAGGTTTTCACATCCAATCCTGCCAGTAAACATACACGGTATAACTTGATTCTATGCATATTTACGCAGGAGTAAATCCAACAGTGCTCAGTTATGTTGGCTAACCATGGGCTGTCCCTGGGAATGCCCCAGACCCTGGCTTTCGAATCTCGCCCCCCAACAGCCCCATTTGCCTCTGCCCTACTCCCCCTCATCACCAAAAGGCCGAAATCCTAACCTCTCAGACTGACTGCCGGCCCTACGGCCAACTCCACCACACTTTCAATAAAGGGGATGAAAGCCCACGTGTGCTGCACTGTAAAGATAATCACAAAAAACAGAATGAAGGAGACCGATCTATCCCCATCTGGCCGATGCTGCCTTAAGAAACTTTAAGAGACAAACGCTTAAAAGGACCGTCTGGGAGGCCTGTGGGGTGTGGCACAGATTCCACCGGGCAGAAATACCAAACCAAATTTGGAAAGACCCTTTAAACAGAAAACCTGCCTGCAAGAACATGCACGTGCGTAATCCAAAAAGTTGTTTTTTTAAAAAGTATTTGAGTAAGAGGCTGTTTCTGCTTCCAAAAGTAGTCTTGGGGGGGGGGAAGAGAATGAATACCTGTTTCTCCCCCTCCCCACATGCCTTTCGCAATGTCTTATCACCGGACGTGGTATCTCCCTTTTTAGTGAAGGTAATTTCCATCTCGCTAACCTCTCCCGACCCATCTCTCGGCTGTCCTACCGCTGGTTCCTTCCCGCCGTCGGATGCCTTTTTTTTTTTTAATATCCTTCCAGACAAGATTTTCTTCGCTTCTTCCAACGCAAGGAAAAAGTTTGGTTCTCTAATCCCCCAATTGTCCCTCGTCGGTTTTACATCCATTTCTAAAGCCCTTCATAATAGATTTAATTTTTAAATAAATCTTGGGAAGGTTATTATCGGATATTTCAGCTTTTAATTAAAAACTATAAACTCGCCGGGGGGCCGTGCCTTCTGCAGGCGCAAGCTGGCACGGCCTGGCATCTCTTTCATGTCGAACCGTGCGGGGTTTTTTTACGCCGAATGAGGATTTAACCCGGTACGTGCAATTTTACCTTCTTTTTTTTTATCCTGCGGTTTTCATGCAGGAGCCTGGATTTGGCTTAAGAGATGTAGGCGCGCAGCGCTGCAGATTAGATAGGGGGGGAAATTAGGGGCGGAAGATGAAATAAACAAGCCAAAATCAACAAGAAGGAAAAGTCGGCTTTTCCTCCCTCTAAAACACATACACACACAAATATACTTAAGATATTCAGGAATGCATTTCAAGGGTGCCTAGTGGGTACATCGTACCGGAAACTTCAGCCAGGAGAGAGCCTTCCCCCAAAATAGCTATTGTTTTCAAACAAGGTATCCTTTTAACTTTCCTTCAATATCACGGCATTCTCCAAAAAACATACCTCTGGTCTTCTGTAAAGGCAGCAGCACAGGAAGGCAGAACCAAGGAAAAGTAGGACCCCAGATCTGTTTTTGTTGGGGGTACGTGTTCCATGAACTTGCGCAAAATCTAGAATTTGGCATGTACATGCAAAGGAACGCAGCACCACACTCTCAGCTCTTGTCTTTTTTTTCCCCCAAGAAAAAAAAGGTTCTAGCCCTCAGGGTCCAAAAGAAGTTCTGAAAACAAGTGAGTAATGCTTAGTCAAATGACCCCTCACAAGACAGAGGAGGAAATAATGTGGATTTCCAGTTTCCAAGAGGGCAGAGCTTTGGCATCCCATCCCTTGGCCCGCCCCCTTCTGCTAATATACATAAGTCTGGCAGTCCACAAGTTCAGTCCAGGCTTATGGTGGTTTGTTGAGCAAAGGCAGGACTGATCACTGTGTCACACAAACAAAGAGGGAGAGGGCGGGGTATAAATTGAACTTATAAATATAAATAAATAAATTATGGCCCCCCCTCCAAGTTTGCTGGGGGGGGATCCACTGCTTAATTTTTAAAAAATGGGGTTCAGACTTGCATGGGCACATCTTTAGGCCCGGAAGCTGTTCTCTCGGAATCTCAGGAGTTATGTGAGTGCATCTGTTGACTGGCACTCTGCCCATGCTCTGGATCACCCTCATCTTTACGGGGTATAAATCTGAATGCCGCAACGGGGGTGTGTGTGTGTGTGTGTGTGTGTGAATGGGGCTTGGTAGTTTCATTATGGGCGCTTCAGACCTAAGACCCACTCATAAATAAAGGCTATGGGGTTCAAAACTGACCTCCGGGGAAAAATAATAAGGGATGTAACGTAGGGTTACTACATTTTGAAAAGCGAAACAAGGACATGTTTTCCGGCGGACTACTTCAAACAAGTGATTACTCTATGACAAATCTCATTTTAAATACCCTGACTATTTAAGCTGTGATAATTGCTACTAGCTAGGAATATTCCTTAACCCTACAACCCAAAAAGAGGACATTTTCATTGTTGTTTTTTTAAAAAATAGCCCCAAAGAGGACAGACTCCAAAAAAGGAGGACGTGTCCTCTAAAAAGTGGACATCTGGTAACCTGGATGTAAGTTATAACATCTCGTTGTGCAGGAATGAACGGATGGAGTTAGAAAGGTAAAGGTAAAGGTTTCCCTTGCCCGAAAGCCAGTCGAATCCGACTGTAGGGATGTGGTGCTCATCTCCATTTCCAAGCCAAAGAGCCAGCGCTGTCCAAAGACGTTTCCGTGGTCATGTGGCCGGCATGACTAAACGTCAAGGTGCACGGGACGCTGTTACCTTCCCCACCGAAGTGGTACCTATTTATCTACTTACAATTTCTTGCTTTCGAACTGCTAGGTTGGCAGGAGGTGGGACCAGAGACGGGAGCTCACTCCATCATGCGGCACCCGGGTCTTGAACTGCTGAACTACTGACCTTCCGGTCTGCGGTTCAGTGTCTTAACCACTTGAGCCACTTGGCGGAGTTAGAAAAGCCCACCCCAAATCAAAGATTTTTTTACTGTTACAGGACTGTCAGCAGAAGATTCTTCAATCCACACAGGGGAAGGCAGCTGCAACAGTTCTGGAGGAAAGAGGGCTGTTTCATATAGTTACTCTTTCCAACTAGCAGTCTGTACAGGTCCTCCAAAAGACTGCCTTCACTCTGTTAAAAGGTTAGAGAAAACAGATCTGAAAGACTGAAGCTGCCGTCCCGCCTTGCCCCAACACCTACAACAAATCTACAGAATTTCAGCAGCACTGCAATGCCTTACATGTCTCTATTTTGTTGCATTAGACTCACCAGCTCTGGTTTGGGTAATACCTGGAGATTTGGTGGGGGGGTGGAGCCCGGGGAGGCCGGGGTTTGGAGAGGGGAGGGACCTCAGCAGGGTACGATGCCATAGACTCCACCCTCACCCCCCCCCCAAAGCAGCCATTTTCTCCGGGGGAAGGGATCTCTGTAGTCGGAAGATCAAAAGTAATATCAGAAGATCTCCAGGCACCACCTGGAGGTTGGCAACCATATGCATCACTTAGCTGATGTTTAGCGCTGGTATACAAAAATGTGTTCAGGTGGGTCGCCGTCAGGGGTCATTTCGTAGAAAACTCTGAGAGAAACTGCCCTTGAGAGAACAGCTCTGAGAGAACTTGTGACTGACCCAAGGTCACACCAGCACCTGCATGTGGAGGAGTGGGGGACCGAACCCGGTTCTCCCAGATTAGAGTCTGTGAACTTAATCACTATACCAAACTGGCCCTTCTGGGCATGGAGCAGGGGTCACTGGGGGTGGGGTGGGGAGGTATTTGTGAATTCCCTGCATTTTGCGGGGGGTTGGACTAGATGACCTCATAGATCCCTTCAAACTCTAGGATTCTATGATTCTTGCCAAGCTCCACCCCCGAATCTCCAGGACTTTCATAACTCAGAGCTGGCAACCAGAGGGGGAGGCGAGTAAAAGAGGGGAAGCCGGCACATCCACTTCTTGTGCTCCGGGAACGCCGAGGGAGGGAGGGAAGCAGAGTGAGAAGGTGACCAGTCCCATCTCTGCCACCAGCTGGAGGGCGGGCACAGTGGCGGGCCCTCCTTAGGCCACTGTGTTTTGGCAAAGGCCCAGTGATGCCAACCCCTTGATACCAGTGGGTGGGCATAAAGTGAGATGCAGTTAATACTTGGGTGGGTGTGTCAATGCGGCCACAGCTCATGCCGTCCAAATGCAGGAGGATACTGTTGTCTCTTCCCATTCCGGACAGTCGTTTCCCACAGTGCTGAGAAGCTGGGAAGGGGAGAAAAAAAAAACCTTTCCGCAAGGACAGTTGGCAAAACGGACTGGGGAAAAGCTCCCTTGAGACCCAATGGGGAGTTGAAAGCGAAGAGGATTCTCTGTTTTGGTGGCTCAGGAGAGACCAGACAGTTGTGTACCTTGGAGGCGGTAAGGGGGGGGGGGTAGAAGTGCTGTCTCTCTGCGACACCGCTCTCCTTCAAAAGGCACCGAAACCCTGTGGGAGTCCGGCGGCACCGGCAGGTACAAATAGACCCGAAGAAAGGCACGGTTCTTATCTTTCTCTCTTTCCCCCCCTCTCCGTGTCCTTTGGAAGGACGTCCACCTCCAGCCCGCTTCACAAGAGCGCTTCCATTCCTGCCTCTGGTGAGGGCTGTGAAACCGAAGCCGGAACTCCAGAAACTGAGGCAAGCAGAGAGAAGGAACAGGCGCCTGGCCTGTCGCTCTGACGGCTCTGAGCCATCGTTCCTGTCCCTCCCCTGCCTTCCCTCCAGTGAGCGGCCTGCTTGGTCCTCCCTCCACACCCTGGGAAGTAGGCTAGGCTGGGAATGTCAGAATTTGAACTTGGGATCGGAAATTGAACTGGGGATGTGTCGGAATTTGAATTCGGGATGCCTCGGGACCTCTCCGCATCACCTTCCCTGGCACCCCACCTTTTCGGACAGAGGGCTCAGCCCACCTCCCAGTTTGGGACTGACCTTGCCAAGGAACTGGCCCATTGCAGCAGCTCTGGCACCACCGGGATCGATGCTTTGGCTCTGGACCGCTGCCCGTGGCCTAGTGCTGGTGCAGGTCCAGAATTTAGGGTTCCCAGATCTCTGCCGGCAGTGGATGGGAGGGGGGGTAGGGTTGTCCGGATCCAGGTTGGGAAACTCCTGGAGATTTGGGGGTGGAGCCTGGGGAGGACAGGGACCTCAGTGGGGTGCAATGCCACAGAGTCCCCCCCCCCCCCCAGAGCATCCATTTTCTCCAGGGGGAACTGATCTCTGTAGTCCGGAGATGAACTGTAGTTCCAGGGGATCCCCAGGTCCCACCTGGAGGCTGGCATCCCTAGCCCAGATATGGTTCCCAGCTGGGGGCTGGAGATCTCCCGGAATTGCAGCCGATCTCCGGACTACAGAAATCACTTATTTATTTCAAACCTTTATTCCACTTCCCCTGGAGACAATGGCTGCTTTTGGAAGTAGGGATGCCATCCTCCAGGTGGGACCTGGGGATCCCCAGGAACTCATCTCCGGATGACAGGGATCCATTCCCCTGGAAAAAATGGCTGCTTTGCAGGGTGGACACGAGTTTTGTTAGTCTCGAAGGTGCGACTGGACCAATGCTCCCTCTAAGCTGTGGAGTCTCTTGAGCAAAAATTCTAATTTGTGAGCTGCTGGCCTTAAAGTTGTGAGTCGAGCCATCTGGCTGCTGCATAAATCAGTGTGCTCTGGAGCCGTCCTTCCTGAGCTGAGACAAAAATGTGTGAGCCGGAGGCTGAAAAACTGTGAGCTGGCTCACACTAACTCAGCTTAGAGGGAACACTGGACCAGTGTTCCCTCTAAGCTGAGTTAGTGTGAGCTAGCTCACAGTTTTTTAGTCTCCAACTCACAGTTTTTTGTCTTCGCTCAGGAAGGATGGCTCCAGAGCACACTGATTTATGCAGTAGCCAAATCGCTCACTCACAACTTTAATGCCAGAAGCTGACAAAGTAGGATTTTTGCTCACAAGACTCTGCAGCTTAGAGGGAGCATTGCCTGTGAGGTAGGTGGGGCTCAGAGAGCTCTTTTGAGAACTGCCCTTGAGAGAACAGCTCTGAGAGAACCTGTGACTGATCCAAGGCCACACCAGCAGCTGCATGTGGAGGAGTGGGGAATCGAACCCGGTTCTCCCAGATTAGAGTCCGCGCTCCTAACCACTACACCAAACTGCAAACGGCAGCAGCTCCCCCCAGGGATGGCAGATGCTCATTTGCCCAGGTAGAGGAACGAGAAGCAGTGCCGATCAGGGTCGGGTCTGGGCAGTATCTTCCGAAGGGCTCCCCAAACTTGGAACCAGCCTTGTCCTTTCCTAAGCAGCAGGGCCTTCAGGGCAGCTCTTTAGGAGGCGATTTTGTAGAACGGAAGATGGGAGGCTTTGGTTTAGTTTACCAAAGTGCAGGTCGAGCAGGCAGCAAGCCAGCACACTGGCGGATAAGGCCATTTCGCATCAAGCATGCAAGGAAGCAACATCCCCGAGACCCCAAAATTTCATCTGTCAGGACGGGAGGGGCCACATTCAGCAGCAGAAATTGCAAGTCCTGGGTTCCATCCCTGCCCTAACCAGTGAAGGATTTCAGCCATCTGTGCTGGGAAAATGTCACAGGAAGCAAACCTAGCTGACATCAAACCCAGAATGGTACATGGCAGACAGGGGTTTCCGTCTGAGGTATTTTCCACACGGGCACATGTTTGTGTAGTTTACCTGTTGCCATTGCAGCTGTCGAGACAGCGCAGGGGCAACGGGCCTTCCACGTGGCAGGCATCCCTGCAGTTTCCCTGGCAGCGGCCATCCTGCCCCATGCCATTAGGGCTTTTTCAGTATATATTTTTTAAAAATCAGCCATTGGATATTGCTATAACAATATGCCCATCTGTGTCTGAGGTTCTCTGAATCCTCAGCTTTCATTTTAAAAAGAACAAGCGCGTCTCTGGTTCCTTTTGTTGCAGAGCTCCGCCTTTCCCTTTATATCTCCGCAAAGAAAGGGGATAGAGATTTACTTTTTTAAAAAAAAGGAAAGCTGGGGATTTGGAGAGCCTCATACATAGATTGTTATATCATTATAACAATATTCAACTGCCAGTTTTTTTAAATAAGAAGCCCGCCCCGCCCCCCGTAAAAGGGGAGGAAATGGCTGCTGACAGACAGGAGCTGGGGAAATGGCAACTGTGTGGGCTTCTGAAATGACAACCAACAGACAGAACCAGCATTTGTTCTCTCTCATTTGTCTCTGAAAAAGTGAGCCAACCTGCTGTACTGCTCAGAGTGTTGGACTAAGATCTGTGAGCTCTGCGTTCAAATCCCCATCCTTCTTTGAAAAAAGTGTGCGTGCGCACGAAAGCTCATGCCTTGAATAAAGCTCTGTTGGTCTTAAAGGTGCTCACTGGACTCTAAATCTGTTCCCCCATCCTTCTGTTATGCTTCCTGGGAGACCTTGGACCAGGCACTTTCTCTGTCTCAACCCATCCTTCCTCACAGGGTGGTTGTGAGGGGAAAAACAGGGAAAGAGAACCCAACTGTCGCACCCTGAGGTCCACAGAGGAAGCGGTGGGGGAGATTTAAAAAAACCATGCTAGATAGAGGGGTTTTTTAAAATCTGCAAGCCTTCTTTAACTGAAGGACGGCGTTTCCCACCAATATAAGAATTCAATCCTTACCTTGGTGATCTTATTTGTATGTTCCTGCCTTAAATTGTTGCTTACTTTTAATGTCGGGTCAAACCCCTTCAAAGACTTTAATAGACTCTTAAAGACTTTAATCGCGCCATTCAGCCTTTGCACGGCTTTGGCAGGTGGAAGGGAGAGGGGGGAGAGAGGGAGGGAGGGAGGGGGGGGAAGGAAAAAGAATTCCATTTGTATCTCCCTCTTTAACTCTCTGAGCTGTCGGATTACGGGCCCGTTTTTCCAAGCCAGAGAGTTCTAATAGGGAGAGCCCGGTCGAGCGTCCCTCTGTTCTCCCTCCGTGATTGCTTCTCTCTCTAGGTATCCCACATTATATCTGGGCGAGCGACTCCAGCGTGATCTTTATGAATGTCGCACAGCGTGGTATGTAAAATACACAGGCCCTGCGAGGGTCTTTTTTTAAAGGGGGGGGGAAGTCCATCTGTTCTCCAAGGAGCACGGGGGGGGGGAGAAGTGGGGAAAGAAACAAGCTATTTGCAGGGTCTTGCCGACGGCGAAAGGATAATTGAGCCAGCCGAGGGCCTTCCGCTGGAATCTCCTGCATCTTTCCCCTTCCACAATAGGAAAGAAAAGATGCTCTTTTTTCCTTTTCCTTTTTTTTTAAACGGTAGACCGCCAGGTAGCAATAATTAAGACTGCAATGAGCATTCATGGAAGAGGCAAGGTAGGTTTCTCATTTCCTTTCCTCTTGGGGGGGCAGCTGCAAGGTATCGGGGGTTTCCTCTTGGGGGGGCAGCCCTGCACAGAATTTTGTGCCTGGCAAAGATGTCTTCCTGCCCCACTGAACAACACCCCCTCCCCTGGGTTTGAGGGGCGCTGATAAAAGACTGAGCCCAAAGTCTTGGGTTGCCAGCTCTAGGTTGGGAAATTGGTGGAGACCGGAGACTGAGGAGGGCAGAGACCTAAGTGGGGTATAAGGCCACAGAGGTCTTCCAAAGCCACGGGGTCAGGCAGGTTAAGTGGCCAGCAGCAGGAAGCGCCCGCCGCTGCCATCCCTCTGACCCTCCAGCAGGGGGCGATGTGGGGACAAGTCAGCATGCATGTTGAGGGAGGATGGGGGGACGGGTCCGCTCCAGCCAGTGTTCCCAGTCCCTTCGTTCCCACCACCTAGGGAGAGGAGGAAGCCTGTGATCACTCCTCCACCCCGGCGGTGCCCCCTTTCCCAGGGCAGCTGCTTGACAATGCTAAACCAATGCCTGCGTCCCCCGTCCCCCCTGGGAAATTCCATTTAGCATTCTTGCTGATTTTATTTATGTATAACCTGTAGCTCGGCAGTTCGAGACCCGAGTGCCGCGTGACGGAGTGTGCTCCCGTCTCTGGCCCCAGCTCCTGCCAACCTAGCAGTTCGAAAGCAAGAAATTGCAAGTAGATAAATAGGTACCACTTTGGTGGGAAGGTAACAGCGTTCTGTGCGCCTCGGCGTTTAGTCATGCCGGCCACATGACCACAGAGAAGTCTTCGGACAGCGCTGGCTCTTCGGCTTGGAAACGGAGATGAGCACCGCCCCCTAGAGCTGGATTCGACTGGCTTTCAAGCAAGGGAAAACTTTACCTTTACCCTTTAAGCTGTATTTATCCCAAATGGGCACCCAAAGCAGCTTACAATATCATTTCTCCTTCCTTGCGTTTTATCTTCACAACAACCCTGTGAGGTAGGGTAGGTCACCCGGCAAGTTTCCATGGTAGAGTGGGGAATCGAACCTGGGTCTTCCAGCTACTAGTCCTGCGCTCTAGCCACTATACTAGCCTGGCTCTCACAATGAAGAGCTGAGGTTGCACTAGTCTTTCTAAAACAGCTGAGGTGCACTTTCCCCCAAGTTAAAATTGAAAAGGCTTTTCTTTCTCACAATTGAAAATGTCCCCTATCAGAGTGTGTAAGAAAGAGAACCCTCTCTGTATGTCGTCCTGAGCCAGCTGTGCTTGCTGACTGCAGGAAGACATACTCAGGGCAGTAGCTCATGCAGAGATACAACAGGCAGCCTCCTCTGAGGCTGACAATATTGATGCATCCCTGGACTGGGATTGACTGAATACTTCCTTCTCACGAAATGGGCAGAATTATCTGCTTCCTAGGAAGGCTGTCAGAACAGCAAGTCATGCAGAGACTCAACAGGGGTCCTCTAATTATTTAATTAGCAATGATTTGATCTGTTGCAGAAAACATGTTCAGAAATCACACCTTGCTCAGCATTACCACCTTCTCTCGAGCAGAAGGTCCCATTCATTGCTCAGAGTTAAGGATTAGTGCACACTGTAAAACGTGCCACATTCGGAGCGATTTGGCATCATACTGGATCAAACTACAGTGTGAGGCAGAAGTCCAATTTACAGCATCTGATTAAACACAAATGCGATCAGTTCGGGGAGTCTGGCTGGCAAACGCTAGAGAGGCCTGCAAATACCGTTGCACTTCCTTCACCCTAGTAGGATCGAGGTACAAAGAGGTTTTCCCCTGGGTTACGTTCATATTGTTTCTGTCGGGTGGGCTGGGGGGTTGGGGGGGGGCATGTGCTGGCGCAAGAAACATTTGGCGACACGCTTCGAACAATTAAGAACGCTCAATAAAAATGCCAACGTTTCCCCAAGTGTTTTTGAGGCTGCCGCTTGCAATTCTGCAATCAAATTGCAACTGCAAATCACAGCATTTAATACAACCGTTTTCTCTCAGCATTTTAATGTGCCCCAGACTGCAGTTTGAGAATGATGGGTTATGAGCAGCCGGGCCTTTTCCAAAGTGGCCCCCTTACCGTCACAGAACGCACTACCCAGAAAGGTCCCATTTGACCTCTCATAATTTTATTTTGTAATCAAGGATGTGTGTGAGGCAATGGCTTCTCTTGTCTAGAGTTTTGCTAGATTCATCTTGGCTATTTTTTAGTGTCCTATTATTAAGGATAGTGTTTCAATGAATAGAAACTGATGTCATTTAATGTTACTGTTTTGGATGTTTTCTCTTCCGTTTTAAACTGCATTGCTTCTTCTTTCTCACTAAGGAGAGCACGCCTCTTCTTAAAATGGCATTTGGGACTTGCAGTTGTTGTTTTTCCTTCAAAGTATTGGTTTTAAAATTAATTTTTGAAAAATTGCTGTCTGACTAACAAAAGGCGCCCCCAATATATCAAAACAATTTTTGACCAATCCATGTAATGAGTTGATCAGCTAAACACTGGAGAAGACCTCTCTTCACCCACAGTTTCCCCCCCAAAAAAGAAAGCCATGGGTTGCTAGTATCCTTGTGGTTACAGAGTGTTGGCCTGGCACCTCTGAGTCCCAGGTTCGAATCCACACACTAACATGAAAGTTCTCTGGTTGACCTCGGGCCAGTGTGGTTCTCTCAGCCTAATTTACCTCACAAGACTGTGGTGAGGTTAAATTGGAGGAGCAAATTGTGGAAACCAGGGGTCGTTTCGTAGAAAAAGAGCTAGGGGAACTCATGAGCATAACTCATTAGCATATGCCACACCCCCTGACATCACCGGAAGTGTGTCATAAGGCCACACCCCCTGACATCACCGGAATTGTGTCATAAGGCCACACACCCCGCCCCCAACGGTCCCGGCCGTGGCGGGAGTGCGAGGAAGCCCCGCGAAGGCCCTCCCTGGCCCTAGGCAGGCAGGGGTGGGGAGAGGCAGGGAGGAAGCAACTTACCCTCCCTCTTCTCCTGCCTCCTCCTGGCTGAATGAGGGCCGGAAGCGGGGCGGCCGGAAGCAGGGGGCGGGGCTTTGTCATGTGCCTCGCCCCCCGTACCTCACCCGGGGGAACTGCGATCCCCCCCCGAAATGACCTCTGGTGGAAACTCAACAATATTTTACTGATAATCTCACATGTGGAGTGCCATTGACATTCAAATCAGTGGCCCAAGGTAAATGTATTAGTTGGGCCTGTAATGTTTGTTTAAAAGAGGGAAAGGATAGAAATAATTTAAAAATAGAGATACTGGGAAACGCACATAAAGAAACTACAAGGGGGGAAAAAATCCTTTGTCTTTTATAAACGGAAAAAAAACAAACTGGACCTTCTGGAAACACACACACAAAACCCCAAAGCCCTTCTTTTCTAAAAATAAAAATACCACAAAAGAGGAGGGAAGGCAGACAGACTTCTGGCTAGGAAAATAAATGAGACGTGATTTGTCTTCTATCTAAATAATATGATATAGCTAATAAATTTACTAAGTATTATGCTACGCTCTACACTTTGGATAAACCAGATCCGGATAAAATAAATGAATTCCTCCAGAAATATCTAGACCAGGCTATCTCCACCAATGCTCCCTCTAAGCTGTAGAGCCTTGTGAGCAAACATTCTACTTTGTGAGCTACTAGGGTTAACGTTGTGAGCGAGCAATTTGGCTGCTGCATAAATTAGTTTGCTCTGGAGCCGTCCTCCCTGAGCAAATGCAAAAATGGGTGAGCCAGAGGCTAAAAAACTGTGAGCTAGCTCACGCCAACTCAGCTTAGAGGGAATACTGAATTCTCAATTGAATGTATCAAACTCATAGCACCAGCTCCACAGAGGAAGTACTAGATGCAAACCAACCAACCAACCAAACCCCCCAACCCCCCAACCCCCCCCAAAAAAAGTCCCAGACAGAGCTGGTTTTCCTACTGAGTATTAGACTGCGATCACATGCGCCTTTAGATCTGACATAGGTGCAAATACCCGATGTATCTAAAGAACAACATCTGGGAAGCTTTCTGCAGTCATCGGCAGGGCTCTTTTTGTAGAAAAAGCCCAGCAGGAACTCCTTAGCATAATAGGCCACACCCAACAGCAAAACCCATTAGCATATTAGGCCCCACCCTGACACCAAAGCTCATTAGCATATTAGGCTGCAGCCCTGTGTTGCCAGAAGTGTGGTCATCCAGCCACACCCACCTTTCCCTTCTTATTATGTTTACTTTGTTTGTGGTCAAAACCCAGGGCTTTTTTTGTAGCAGGAACTCCTTTGCATGTTAGGCCACATACCCCTAGGTTAGCCAATCCTAATGAGTTCCTGCTGTTGGGTGTGGCCTATTATGCTAATGAGTTCCTGCTGGGCGTGGTCAACTAGGAGCCAGTCGGAACTCCTGCCCAAGAATAGCCCTGGTCATCGGCAACCCGTGCTGCTCCACCACAGAAGTGGAGTTAAAAGACACTGGGGAAAGTCCGGTAGTAAGCGGGTTCCGACAGGCCACAGACAGCCTTTCCCTGTCTGATCGCGCAAGCACGCTCTCATGCCGTCAGGATGGTCTGATCGTCTTCATCCCGGCTCAGTGCCATTCCCCCCCCCCCACGCTTCGCAGTATGCGCATCATCGCAACTCCATAAGGGGCACTCAGTGTGGAGGTATGATTCCTCATTTATGTGCCTGGGAAACAAACTGGGGAGGGGGGAAAGACTCACCCGCAGTTGCGTCTGAACACACAGTGACGGGCTGCACCCGCAGCGACAAAGAGATTTGTGATCTTGCAACTGCGGGTCAAATTCCTCCGGAGGAGATAGCCTCGCTTCCCCTCCGCTCAGGGCTCTTTTTGTAGAAAAAGCCCAGCAGGAACGCATTAGCATAATAGGCCACACCCAACACCAGGAACTCATTAGCCTATTAGGCCACACCCCTGACAGCACAGCTCATTAGCCCATTAGGCCACACCCCCATGTTACCAGAAGTGTGCTCATCCAGCCACACCCACTTTTTGCTTCTTATTCTGTTTACCTTGTTTGTTGTCAAAACCCAGGGCTTCTTTTGGAGCAGGAACTCCTTTGCATGTTTGGCCACACACCCCTAAAGTAGCCAATCCTAATGCGTTCTGCTGTTGGGTGTGGCCTATTATGCTAATGAGTTCCTGCTGGGCATGGCCAACTCGGGAGCCAGCCCGAACTCCGTTCCTGTGCATTCCTTCCCAAAAATAGCCCTGCCACCGCTCCAACTGGCGCGTGTGACCGCAACCTTATTTTGTTTGTTTGTTTTTTTAAAACCTAAAATTTTGGTTGACAAGCCCTTGACAGACCTTTTAAACATTATCTTAGAGACAGGAAACATCCCACACACCTGGAATGAAGCTCCTACAGCTCGTGTTCCAAAACTTGAAGGCTCTTTCACAACTGGAATCATATAGACCGTAACTGGCATCTAGCCTTAAGGCCATCATAACTTACTATATAAAAGAAGAAGGTTCTGCTGCTGGTATCTGTAGAAGTGTAAATGTTTTAAACAGGGGTCATTTAGTAGAAAAAGAGGTGCAGGAGCTCATTAGCATAACTTATTTGCATAACTTATTTGCATCTGCCACACCCCCTGACATCACCGGAAGTGTGTCAGAAGGCAACACCCACCGCTCAGGCTCCACTGGACTGTTTAGGATTGCTAGCTATTGGGAGGGGGGAACGTGAATATCTGCCTTCACAGAGGAGGGAGAGCTTGTACCTGAATAAAACTTGGTCTTAACGGTGCCACTGGACTGTTTTGGATTGCTAGCTATGGGGGGAAGGGGAACGCGCAGATCTGCCCTCACAAAGGAGGGAGAGCTTGTACCTGAAGGCGGGCCGGGGGGGCTCTGCAACTTACCTGGCTGCTTCTTGCTCCTCGTGGCCCGACTGAGGGCTGCTGGGAGCAGGGGGTGGGGCTTGTTGCATGTGCCCGCCCCCTGGGCTCCTTACTGCCGGAGCTCCGCTCCTGTGGACTCCCGCAGGAAATGACCCCTGGTTTTAAACCACTGTAAGCAGGTTGGTTCCACCCCTCACCACTGATCAGCTGGCCAGTGGGGAGACAGACACACCTACAGTGGAGGGAGGCCTAGGACACTGTTGCCCATGACCCAGCAATGTCGCTTCCAGTGTGCAGTGGAAGTGATGTCATTGCTTTGCCAGCAGCGCTCTGATATTTGGGCAGAACCTCTATGGTAAAAATGGCTTCTGCCATAGTTTTTGCCCAAATGCCAGAGAATCCCTGTGGCACTGACGATGCACTGACATCACTTCCGCTGCACACCGGAAGCGACGTTGCCATCACCAGCGACCTTGGCCTCTCTCCCACTGCGGGTAATTCTCCCCACTTGCTGGTTGCCAGGAGGTACCTTACAACCCTAGCTCACCTGGACGGCCCAGTCAAGCTGGATCTCATCAGATCTTGGAAGCTAAGTAGGGTTGGTCCCAGTTTGTAGTTGGATGGGAGACCACAAAGGAATTCCAGGATTGTTGCTATGCAGAGGCAGGCAATGGCCAACCACCTCCGTAAGTCTCTTGCCCTAAAAACCCCATGAGGGGTACTACTTGAGGGCACTTTCTACCATCACCAAACATGTGGAAGAACTACTAACATTCTTATCCTTGGATGCAGAAAAGACCTCTTTGACTGCCTGGAGGGAAGTTGTCTCCTAAAATTATTTATAGAGCCTTTTTGCTGGGGAGTATTAGAGCACAAGGTTTCGTACTTGGTTAACAAAACATTAACGGACTGGCTTGCTTTTTGTATAAAAGTTGAGTTGGAAAGAAGAGGATTTCTGAGGAAGATCTACTATGAATAACTTCTGAGGCAGATCAGCTACGAAACAGGCTCGTGTCTAGATGCTTGTCAGCTTACTACATTACAGAGGCTGTTCTACAATATCACCAGGATGGGACTTTTCTACATTTTGTGATACATTCTACATTTTGTGATAACAGGATCACATTATCAGTTGTGATATTTTTCTATGCAATGTGGAAGAACCATTTATATTTTTATTAATTATAAAATCCTACAGCCATAAATCACAGTGATTGCTTGTTATTAGGTTTTTACACTGTGATCTTGGTTAGTTTTTCTCTCCTAAAATTATTTAGGCATATGAAATTTGGGTCAAGATTCCTCCATGTGTTTGAAGCCTTCTATAAAAGCCCCATATGCCCAGTAAAAGCTAGTAATTTCAAAACGCACATTTTTCAAATAGGCAGAGGTATAGGGCAGGGGTGCGGTGGCTCAAGTGGTTAAGACGCTGAACTGCAGGCTGTGGAAGGTCAGTAGTTCAGCAGTTCGAGACCCAGGTGCCGCATGATGGAGGAGCTCCCGTCTCTAGTTCCAGCTCCTGCCAACCTAGCAGTTCGAAAGCAAGAAATTGCAAGCAGATAAATAGGTACCACTTCGGTGGGAAGGTAACAGCGTTCCTTGCGCCTTGGTGTTTAGTCATGCCGGCCATATGACCACAGAGAAGTCTTCGGACAGCGCTGGCTCTTCGGCTTGGAAACGGAGATGAGCACCGCCCCCTAGAGCAGGGTGCTCATTGAAACTTTTCCTGAAGCAATTAGCTAATGTCCTGATATAGAGGGTTTATGGATAGGGGATACATATCACAAGATTAGTTTATATGCAAATGATACTGTATGACATCTTAGCCTCACTAACCCAGTGACATCTCTGATAGCAACCCAAGAATTAACAAAGGAGCATGAAGCAGTATCTGGTTTTGGGGTCAATTATAACAAACCTGAGGTCCTTAAAAACTAATTTTAGTCCACCAGAAAGAGAGAATCTTTCCCAGTTTCTATACAAATTAATAATCCTCAAAATGGAGACATTTGTGGATTTATACACTGGCAAATGTGAATGATATAATAAAGAGTAACTACAATCCCCTTATAATTTCAATTAAAAAAAAGATTTGTTGTTAACGGGGGAAATAAACCTCTCCTGGCTCACCAGAATCAGAGCAGTGAAAATGCAAATCCTCCCAATAATGCTTTTTCCTTTTCTAAACCCTACCAGTTTTTATACAATCTAGAACTACTAAAGAATGGCAAAGAATCACAGATAACTTTATGTTGGGAGGGGTGGGGGGGATGAAGTTCAGTAGTTCAATGCCTAGTTGCCCATCTGATAACAGTGCAACTGGAGCCCCAGAAATATTGTTATACCATGTGGTTTCCCAGTTAAGAACCACTTGGATCTATATGGAAGGTAAACCCTGCAAATATGATGGATGACTACAGAAAAACAAGATATAAAACAGTATTTGGCCCCGGTCACACGGGCAGGAAACTGCAGAGGAGAAGCGTGGCTGTTTGCCCTGGGGCAAACTACTGCGCAGTTACGTGATCAGACCTGTGGAGGTCCTGTGGAGGTACCGTGGAGGTTCCATGGCAAGGGAGAGGTGCCGATCACAGGACAAGCCAGCGCGCAACGAAGAAGTGCGCGCCGCGGCAAACTGTTTTTTATTTTTGTGTACATGACAAATGCGCATGCTCCGTTGGGTGCGCATGCGCATCCACAGAGACTTGGACAAAAAAAACACACCTTATTTGCAAAGGGACATGGGCGGGCGCCGGATGCCACCGGAAACGTGATCAGACGCCCGCCCTTCCCCCGCAGTTTCCGGAAACTAGTACCTCCAAGGTACTAGTTTTTTGCCACGCAGTTTCGGCTGGAAGCCTCGGTTGAGCCACGGGAGTGCTACGCTTCCCAGATGTGCTGGTGAGATCGCGCCCGGAAACTCCGGCTGTTTTCCGTCTCACTTGTGTGGCTTCTGTTACGTGTGACCGCAGCCTTTGTTAGACAAAGTAACCTAGAAGCCAAAGGGGTAACATCCAACGGAAATAACCATCAACCCATTTCTACAGTTGACATTATTGATCTGCGACAAATGGTGGAAACTTCTGACTTCAGGTTTATCCCCTGTTCAGACTTCTTTGAGCCAAGATGCCTTTCGCACTGGATGTCTCAAAGGATCATTCAAAAAAATTTGGGGGGAGGGGGAAGATGTACATAGAGTGAATGAGATCATTAGGAATGGCATAATGTTACCAAAACAACTCTTGCAATTTAAGACAGGAAACAAACCAATTCCTTGGTACCAATATCTCCAAATACGAGATTTGTTAAGTAGTCCAAGTAATTTAAAAAATGGCATATCAGAGATCCAACAAGATTTCAGGCCGTTTCCCAAAACAGGTCCTTATCTCTGCAAATGGCTACCTCCATAGTATATAAAATATTAGGGAAACATACATGGGCCGAATAGCCAGGATACATATCAAAATGGACAAGAGATTTTGGCTCACCAGTAGATCCTAAGATGTGGCTCTCCATGGCATTGTTAACATGTTAATATGTTAACATAAGGCCTCACATCTAAACTAGATGGCAGTCCCAGATAAACTACATCACATTACTACTGGTTAATATCCATCATTTTCCTGGAAGAAGTGTGATGAAACAGGTTCCTGTTTTTTCGTACCTGGTGGAAATGCGTCAAGATGCAACGCTTTTGGACACTAATCAGACATCATCAATAAAATAACAGGTTATTCCATTGCCTTACAGCCTAGAGTAATTCTATTGGGAGTTTCGTTAGACAGTAAAACAGCCCCTCAGATCAGAAAGGAACAAATAGTGTCATTACTAACAGCAGCCAAATTCCTAGTGGCAAGAAACTTGAAGAGGGGGAAAGCTGCCTAACTATCATAAGCTGGTATAATACAATGTGGGGAATCGTGATAATGGACGAGATCTCAACACAGCTGAACAGTATGGAAAATCTCAATTATATCTCATATCTCAGACTTTTCAGGGGAGAAAAGGATCTCCTTTATTTCATATGCAGAATCAGTGAAAGAATACGGTATAAGACCACCTAAACGTAAGGCAATAGTCTTATTGTATGTTTTGTGGATAGTTTTACTGATAGTTATCGATATGCGTTATTGCACATTCGTTTTAAAAATTATGATAATGTATGACAACACAATAGACTGCTGAAAAATATGTAATCTTATGTTTCGTCTTTAAGATACTGCAAAATATCCATGTCTTCGACAGGCTCCGTTCCTTTGTTTCAGGAGCCTCTGTTCTAAAAAGATGTTACAATTTCAAATTCAAAACTATAATGTCTTTTTAAAAATGGAGGAACGGAGAGGACTATGTATGCTACTTTGAGATCCTAGGAGAAAGGATGAGGTAAAAATATACTTAAGAGAATAAAAATGCAGAAAGAAGGACGAAAGGTAAACAAAAAAAATACAAATAAAAACCTGAAGAACAGAAGGAAACATGTTATTTCTTGTCCAGAAATACAAGGGCAAACTCTAGTTCCTTCAGGTTTCTCCCCTCAGCTAGTGCGTCAGGAAGCAATCTTGCTCTTGGCAGATGTCTTTTCCTAACTTGCTCCTGTTAGACCAAGGTTGACTGGTCCTTGAACTCTCTGGGAAAGTTCCTGGTGGACTGCTGCCCTGGGGGGGCAGGTATAAGCTGACCCCCAGTACCTCCGGTGGCACTGCTGGGGGTCCCGTACAACAGGCCATGCCAAGCAATGGCCTCATCCTGCTCCTTGCTGGGTTTTGGTGGTCCATTTCAACGCATCTCACCCACCAGGTACCACAGCCACAAATACGACCGGTGCTCAGCATGGCAAACGTAGACACCGTTCTTTGTACGCTCAGCTAATTCTTTCCTCTCTTTCTTTCCTTTTTAAATATTGCTCGCCAAAGACAAAAGCCGAGAGAGAGGGGGGAGAAAGAATAGAGGCATTCCTCATTAAAATGATTTATCACGGAGAGGTTTCTACAAAATACATAAGGTCAGTAATGCTAACAGCATCAAGGAAAGAGAAAACACCGATCGTATATTATTTTGGAGACAGCCTGCTAGGCTGCAGGGATGCCATTGACCAACGCAAATGCGCTTATGGCTTAGGGGCTACTCCAGGGAGGTATAAATCAAAAAGCAGGAAGGGCGGGGGAGACGGGGAGGGAGGAGGAAGCCAGAAATTAAGTGGCAATTTCTGCCTGTCACAGCGACCAAGAGTTTGATGCTCTCCTCTTGGCATACGAATCCAGAGTCGAGTGACTACCAATTTTTATCAATTGCCTAACAGAATCAGCCCACGTGGGGGGTAGGAACAGAATCTGAGCTCCCCCCCCCCACAATGCACAAAGCCTCATGTCCCCTGTGGAAATGGATCCATGCCCACTAATAGCGCAAGAATGGATACAGATATTTCCAGTAAATCCTGAGTCAAGGGAACCCATCGGCCCACATGGCGGGTAGGAACAGAAATCAGAGTTCCCCCCATAAACGCACAAAGCTGCATGTCCCCTGTGCAAATGGATCCATGCCGATTGAAGCGATGCATATATTTCCAATAAATTCTGCATCAAGGGAACCCCATTTCTGCAACACGAAAGGATGAATTCCAAGACCTGACGTAGCTACAGTCATGATTCTGTTCGGATTTCGCTAATCATCGGGAAGGGAAAGACGGCACGGAACAGGGCCCCTCTTTGGAAATTGTGCTTCACCACCCCTCCAGCAAGCTGAGATTTCACGGCTATGCGCAAGCACACCTTTGCCACAGGAATGGCTTGGAGCATGCTTATTTATTTTTAAATGTAATCTGAGCTTCATTAAGCTCCGCAACTCTGAGCTGAGTCAAACACACACGCACCGTTCCCCCCCCCCAACAATATGGGTATCGGTAGCCGAGAGCCATTTAGAAACGGCCAGTGGAGTAATACATATGCACAAGGTGGGGGGGGGATGTGACCCAGCAATGCAAAGCTTTTAAAATGCAGCCAAGGCAAGCCCCCCCCCCAGCCCCATGAACCACTAGCCAATGAGGTTGGCGATGTGACACTATTAAAGGATTAGCAAGTTCTTTTTGGCTCTCAACTGGAGATAAGTGGCATATTTTGTATTATCTTTTCCTGCCGCACTGCAAAGGATGACAAAAGGGGGGGGCGAGAGAACACCACATCAAGGTATCATGGCCTTCAGAACATTATTAAGGGTAATTTGTCTGGGGTGCGGAGAAGGGAGGGGGAGGCAGGCAGAAAAAAGGGAATAAGGGAAAGAGAGAGAATTTGGAGGATTAAAACTAAGAAGAGAGATTAGGTGTGAAATATGAGCTGTATTCAAAGTCAGGCAGTTGGGGAGGAGGGGAAATTATATACAAACAGAGCGTCGGCCAGGCCAGCTCGAAAACGCCCCGCAAGGAGGGCGCCACAGGTAGAAAGCGGTCTTGTATGCAGATGATCCCCGAGTCCCTGTCACACGGCAGGCAGCAGGCTGGTCCGCTCGCCTCCCTGTTTGGCTCAATTTATACTTAGCAGCAGGCGGTGGCGGGGGTCAATTTGGCCTTGCGCAGATGATGGAGAAAAGGGAGGGGTGGGGGAGAACGGAATGGAAGTTCCAGCAGCAGAGATTCTGGGTCAGACACCAATGGGAAGATGGTGGCGGGTGGAAACAGGCGAAAATTCCCGAGCACCTTCGAAACTTCGAGGACTGTTGTGTTTTTTCGGTTGCGGCGAAAAGCGTTTCTGCTTAGCGGTTCACGACACGTCCCCTCGAGAGAAAGCCTGGCTCAAGTCCCCGCCGCCCTCCGTTACAAAGTTCACTGGGTGACCTTGAGAACGCTCCTCACTTCCAGCCTAGCCTACCCTGCAGGGCTGTCGCTAGGCTACAGGAAGATGATCCCATTGTACACAGCCCCGACTTCCTGGAGGAAAGGACGGGATTCGAGACGCGACGTGAATGGGGTACAGAAGTTCGATGCTGAATGAATCCGCAAAGTCTGCGGGGAATCAGGATCGATGGTCGGTTTTAATCTTTAATAATGAGGCCTCCAGGCCGGAGTCCCAAGCAACGAGGCATAGCAGGAATGCTGAGCACAAATCCATTTTCTTTTTTCACGACCGAATAATCATTTTTTATTGTTCGGGGGTCTTGGGCCATCTTTTGGAAGTCCTTAAGTGTGCGAAGGGGGGAGGGGGGGAAAGATGTACCCCCTACAAGAATTTGGAAGAAAGGGTCCTATAGATCCCTCTGCACCAACTGCTCTTTGCCCTTGGGCTCAGGGGTGTTGCCAGAATTCGTGAACGGGCTGTTTTGATTAGATAATTCGAGTTTCAGTCAGGGGACCTCCTGCTTGGGACGAAACCGCCGCCATCTGACTTCCCCCTGGAGAACTGGTAAAAATATTCCCATTCAAATCGACAGTTTCAGAAAGAGGAGATAGAGAGGGTGCTTAAATTATACATGGTGTCCGAAAGAAACAAACAAACCCCGAATCAGGAACACTAGCAATGAAAAACTGATGAATCAAAAGGGCTGCCAAATAAATTTTCAAAAATGAGCACGGTACATTGGTACACCATGTGACCACACAGGGATTGGGGTCGGGGGTCACCATTTTTCTGGCCTGGACCAGCCAAAGCATGCTGTGGTCTAGCCTCTTTGTGTCAAGAAGTGCAGCCTGGGAATTCAAGAGTGTACCCCGTTGAAGCAAGGCCTCATAGGAATTGTTTTTCAAAGGTTGCAAGCCCTCCGCCTCACCCTTTTACCATCTCCAGTGTAGCTAGCGTCCCTTTGTTCCATTTTTTTTGCGTTCTCAACATCAGTTCATTATGCCTTTGTCCTGGGGTGGCTCCGACTAGTTTCCCACCCCTGAGTAGCCCAGTAGCAACTCTGACTTGGGAAATGCCTGGAAATTTTGGGGGCAGAGCTTGAGGGGGTAAAGGAGCGCGGCAGGGTATAATGCCATAGACCAGGGGTGTTGAACTCATTTGTTATGAGGGCCGGATCTGGCATAAATGAGACCTCGTTGGGCTGGGCCATGTGTGTCATAAAATGTAATGCCAGGTAGCAGAGATATAAACTTTATAAAGGACACAAAGGGGTTTTTTTACTTAAAATAAAAACATGCTCAAAGCATGTGCACTCTTGGAATATTTTGTTTATTTAACAGTGTCTGACAACTGACACCTCTTGCTCTGAATTATTGCATCAAAATGTCTGTGCTGCTGCAATCTTGAGTATGCTGTTCAGGTGCATATCTGTAAGCTGCAAACCTACGATGATGCAGCAGCAGCAGAACTGGAAGAAGAAGCAGAAGACAGCCAGTTCCACTGCGGCCCTGATAGAAGCCCTCCGGGGGCTTGATCTGGCCCCCGGGCCGCATGTTTGACACCCCTGCCATAGACTTCACCCTCTAAAGCGGCCACTTTCTCCAGGGGTACTGATCCCTGTCATCTGGAGATCAGTCGTGATTCTGGGAGATCGCCAGGTCCCACCTGGAGCTTAGTGTGCCTCTGGGGCTGAGCTTGGACACCATGAGGGTGGTGTGTGTCTGGGAGGTGTTCCCCCATGATGTCATCACGGCAGGGAGGAAGGTAGCTTTGAAAAGGAAGCGACAAGATGGTGAGATTACCTAATAGAGGCCCCGGTCACACGGGAGGTTTTGGCCCAGGAGAGGGACGGATCGGGAGCGCAGCAAACGGGCGCAAGCACACCGCAACATCTGGGAATTGGCTCGCACCCATCCCCGATCCGTTCCTTCAGGCCAATAACGCGCTGTAAAAAAAAACCAACACAAGAGGAGGACTTACCGGGTACACTGCAGCAAGCGCGGCTGTGGGATCGCCCGCGCGCCCATCTTCTGGAGCAATCCAGGCTCCCGGCCGAACTGCGCATGCTCACACATGTGCAGTTCGGCAGCCTCGGTCTCCAGTAAGTGGATTCCCCCCGGCATCTGATCGTGCCGGGGAGAAGCTGCGCGGCAGCTCAGGGGATCTATGTGATCCCGCCGCCGCGCGTTTCTTTTGGTGCGGCTTTAAAAAGCCGTACTTCGACCGTACTCTGGCAGGGGCCAGAGAAAGCCTATGCCAATCTGGTCCACCACTCCTGTGCATTCCTCTCGGTTCAGTTCTGCCAAAAGCACGGACCCGGTTCTGGTGCTCCAAGCAGCTGCCTGTATCGACTGTGCACAAAGCGGGAAACACACCCCAGCAAATATCCCAATCG
>NW_015160858.1:612947-630330 GCF_001447785.1 Gekko japonicus | reverse complement strand
TGTGGACGGACCACATTGCAAAACAGTTTGCTCATCTGCTTCCGGCTTTTCACCTCCAAATTATTCCTCAGTCTTAGAGAACATGGGAAAGAGCCTCAGAAACGTTTGAGATCTTTGGAAAACCGAGGTGTGCCTGAGGAAAGCGGCCTTTTTGTTTTGCTTCGGCTTCCCTTGGCTTTACTCTTAGTTGTTTTGCCTGAACAGGAGAATCCCCATGTGGGCCTCAAAATTCGCTGTCGATGGAATTAGAGGGCATCTGTAGTGGTGTTCGTGGCGCACTCTGTCCGATTTCCCACAAGCGCTGCTCCACGCTCGCTCTTCCCTCTTGCCCCGATGGTACATGTCAATTTCACACAAGCTGCTGCGCTGCCGCATTTTGCCAAATAAGGAGTAGACACTAGGGAAATTGCGCGAAGCTCCGGGGCCCATCTTGATCTATCTGAAGAAGTGAGCAGTGACTCACGAAAGCTCATCCCTTTACCACAAATGTTAGTCTTTCAGGTGCTCCTGGACTCTCTTGCTCTTTTCTCCTGCTACAGATAGACTAACGTGGCCACCAGTACTCCCTCTAAGCTATGGAGTCCTGTGAGTAAATATTCTACGTTGTGAGCTGCTGGCATTAAAGTTATGAGCAGGTGGTTTGACTACTGCATAATTTAGTTTGCTCTGGATCCATCCTTCCTGAGCTAAGATAAAAATATGTGAGTCAGAGGCTAAAAAACTGTGAGCTAGCTCACGCTAACTCAGCTTAGAGGGAACACTGGTGGCCACCCATCTTGATCTGTCTGAAGAAGCGAGCAGTGACTCACTGAAGCTCCTCCCCTGCCACAGATGGTGTTAGTCTTGAAGGTGCTCCTGGACTCTTGCTCTTTTCTCCTGCTACAGACAGACTAACATGGCCACCCATCTTGATCTATCTGGAGCAGAGAGTGAGCGATTTGGCTACTGCATAAATTAGTTGACTCTGGAGCCATCCTTCCTGAGCGAAGACAAGAACATGTGAGCCAGAGGCTAAAGAACTGTGAGCTAGCTCACACTAACTCAGCTTAGAGGGAACACTGCTGGCAACCCTAGAGTAAACCAAGAGATAAGGAAGAAAGCAGGGGGACGTGGCAAGAGAACAGCCACCCACAAAATTAGGGTCGATGTCGAGGGGTGGCATGCAATGCTCCCTCTAAGCTGTGGAGTCTTGTGAGCAAAAATTCTGCTTTGTGAGCTACTGGCATTCAAGTTGTGAGTGGGCGATTTAGCTGCCGCATAAATGAGTTTGCTCTGGGGCCCTCCTTCCTGAGCTGAGACAAGAATGTGTGAGCCGGAGGCTAAAAAACTGTGAGCTAGCTCACACTGACTCAGCTTAGAGGGAACACTGGTGGCATGCTTGGCCCACTGCCAAAAGCCCAGCAGAGGGCCCACTGCCAACCAGAGCCATAGAGACCACTCAGCCCACCAGGAATAAGGGTTGCCAACCTACAGGTGGGGCCTGGAGCTCTGCCAGAATAATAATAATTTATCTTTGGGCTGCAGAGATCATTCCTCCACCAGAAAACAGCAGCTTTGGAAGAGGACTCTGTGGCATTGCATCTCCGCTCAGCCCCCTCCCCGCCAGGGCCGGCCTCAGCTTATTTTGCCCCCTAGGCGAGGATCCCTTCTGGCGCCCCCCCCCCCCTGTGCCCACCAATTTTAAAAAATAAATGCATTTTGGGAAGAATGAAAAACACAAATAATCAAGAAACTTCCAGAGTACGGGGCCGGGTTCAGTTTGGCGCCCCTAAGGGCAGTCCCGCGCTAGGCGATCGCCTAGTTCGCCTAGTGAGTGAGCCGGCCCTGCTCCCCGCCCCAAACTCCACCCTCCCCAGGCACTGCCCCCCAAATCTCCAGGAATTTCCTAAGTCGGAGTTGGCAGCTGTACCAACATTGGAGGATCAGTGTATTTCCTCTGTCAGAGAGGTACCCTGAGACCGGGATGTGGCTCAGGCAAGACAATAGAGATTCGTGCACCGATGTCTCCCTTGATCCTACTCCGGCGGGGTTAATTAAAAGCACAAAAGTCCGTGCCTCCTGCCAGGAGGGGGTGCGTGCACAAGGGATTTGTGGAGCTATTGCACACCTTGTAGGGCAGCTGGAGGAAGGGTTGCCAGTCAATGCTCCCTCTAAGCTGTGGAGTCTTGTGAGCAAAAATTCTACCTTGTGAGCTACTGGCATTAAAGTTGTGAGCGAGCAATCTGGCTGCTGCATAAATTAGTTTGCTCTGGAGCCCTCTCTTCCTGAGCTAAGGCAAAAATGTGTGAGCCGGAGGCTAAAAAACTGTGAGCCAGCTCACACTAACTCAGCTTAGAGGGAACACTGGTTGCCATCCCCCAGGTGGCACCTGGAGATCACCTGCTATTACAAGATCAGTTCCTCTGGAGGAAATGGCTGCTTTGGAGGGTGGACTCTGTGGCATTATTCCCCCCCCCCCGGCCTGGTCCTTCCCCTCCTCAAACCTTGCCCTCCCCAGGCTCCAATACCAAAACCTCCAGGTATTTCCCAACTCAGGTCTGACAGCTTTTGTTGTATATTGTATATCTGCATGCAAGAGGATCTGGGAGGAAAAGGGTGAAGGGAATTCTTTCTCTTGGGTACACTTGGCCGGTGGTCCCAACCCTCTCTCGGGTTAGAGGTTGAGCCTCTGTGGCCTTTGCTTGCCTCTCTGTATTTCATCTTCTATAGGGCCTCTCCTCTCTCTCTCTCTCTCCTTCCTTCCTTCCCTCCTTTCCTCCCTTCCTTCCTTTCCTTCCTTCCCTCCCTTTCCTTCCATCTTTCCTTCCTTTCCTTCCTTCCCTCCCTTCCTTTCCTTCCTTCCCTCCCTTCCCTCCTTCCTTTCCTTCCTTCCTTCCTTCCTTCCTTCCTTCTCTTTCTTTCTTTCTTTCTTTCTTTCTTTCTTTCTTTCTTTCTTTCTTTCTTTCTTCCATCTATACCCCACCCTCCCCGCAAGCAGGCTCAGGGCGGCTTACATTAGCTGGTACGTAGGTACCAATCAAATTCACATAAAGTCATTTAAAACAGTTCAAATACAATCCCTCTCTTACTTGGGCTTGGAGCTGTAGCAGGTTAGCCTTTCTGAAGTTAATCTGTTCACAACAAGTTAAATGTACCTGCATGAAGATGTCGTGTCAGAGGTGCTTCTGTTTTTGCAAGTAAAATTTCTTTCTCTCGTTCCCGTTGGGAGTCAGATCATCTTTGTAATTTCTTTGACCAGCATCTTCCCTTTAATTGGGAAACCGGGAGGGTCGGGGATACTGTATAAAGCTTCTGTGCTTCCAAGGCAATTGACACTTTTTTTTTTTTTTACATTTAACCCAATAACCTTAATAGGAGGGGACCTTGCATGGCCCCCCCCCCCCGCATCCTGACCCAGTGTTGCTGACAGCCAGTCTTAAGGGGAGGCTTTTGGCCCATTTGTTTCTGAGCCCCCCCCCCAGATAAAGTTTTCTGCAGGGCCCTCCTGGTCTTGTTATCTCTGGCCCAAACTCTGTATTCCCCCCACCACCAAAATTGTTACCCAGCATCTCCTAGAATCATAGAGTTGGAAGGGACCTCCGGGGTCATCTGCACAATGCGGGAAATTCACAAATACCTCCCCCCCACACCCCCAGTGACCACTGTTCCGTGCCCAGAAGATGGCAAAGGACCTCCAGGATCTCCAGCCAAATTGGCGTGGAGAAAAACTGCTTCCTGACCACAAAGTGGCAATCAGCATTTTCCTGGGTGTGTAAGAAAGGGCCGCAAGAACTGAGCACTCCTATTAAGAGTTTTGACAGGAGTTTGGTGTAGTGGGACTCTAATCTGGGAGAACTGGGTTTGATTCCCCAAGTTGATATAAAATGTGAGGTCTTTTTAAATAATGGGTTTCAAGGATTTTAATTCATGAATTGGCTTATTTTGCATATGTAATATCCATAAATGAAGTAAAAACATCCAGGTTAGAATTCACCAGTCTGTTTCAGAATCTCTGAGTGGAATACCTTATGTTTACTCATGTATAATGCTCTCTCAAGGCTCTTGCAACTACATAAGAACATAAGAGATGCCAATGTTGGATCAGGCCAAAGTCCCATCCAGTCCAACACTCTGTATCACACAGTGGCCAGAAATACCAGTGCCATCAGGAGGTCCACCAGTGGGGCCAGGTAGAACCCCCCCCCCCGGTGACCCCCCCCCCCAAGCACCAAGAAGACAGAGCATCACTTGCCCCAGAGTCCCTATCTATACCTTGTGGCTAATAGCCACTGATGGGCCTCTGCTCCGTATGCTTATCTAATTCCCTTTTGAAGCCGTCCATGCTTGTAGCCGCCACCACTTCCTGTGGCAGTGAATTCCAAGTGTGAATCACTCTTTGGGTGAAGAAGTATTTCCTTTTATCCGTTCTAACCCGACCGCTCAGCAATTTCATGGAGTGCCCACGAGTTCTTGTATTGTAAGGGAGAAAAGTACCTCTTTCTCTACCTGCTCTTTCCCATGCATAATCTTATAAACCTCAA
Source organism: Gekko japonicus (assembly GCF_001447785.1). Taxonomy (NCBI): domain Eukaryota; kingdom Metazoa; phylum Chordata; class Lepidosauria; order Squamata; family Gekkonidae; genus Gekko; species Gekko japonicus. The sequence goes on along the minus strand of NW_015160858.1, from coordinate 625,810 downwards.
TCATGTCACCCCTCAGTCGTCATTTCTCCAAGCTAAAGAGCCCTAAGCGCCTTAACCTTTCCTCATAGGGAAAGTGTTCCAACCCCTTTATCATTTGAGTTGCCCTTTTCTGCACTTTTTCCATAAGAGACAGTGTGGTGCAGTAGTTGCGGTGTTCAACCAGGAATGGGTTGGGTAAGCCTTTTGGCCAGAGTGCCCCAAAGTCACACCATCGTCCTGCGAACAAAATGGCGAGTGACACATGGGTTGTATTCGGCCAGATGTGCTTGGAATCAGGTCTGTTCTAGTGGCGGTATTAGTATCTCCAGGATTTGCCAAGGATTCGGCTTGTGGCTGGGTAGGTCTGGGAGGCAGAAGTTGTATATGTTGCCTTCTCCCACACTACTGGCCTCAGCGATGTTGTTAGTGCCTGCTTGGGTGGAGATCTAGCCCTAGGTGCCAAGCAAAATGGCCTGGTGTGCTGCCTGTTCAGTATGGGTGCAAGGGTGGCTGCCTACCCCCGGGCTAGGACCTGGAAGACCCATGTTCAAATCCCCACTTTGCCATGGATGCTCGCTGGGTGGCCCTGGGCCAGTCACATTCTCAGAGGATAAAGTGGGAGAACCACGTAATGTGCCTTAAACCCCCTTGGAGGAAGGACGGGATAAACACATACGGCGCTTTCACACACACAGGGGGAGATTCTGCATTGGCTTTTCCCTCTGTTGTTTTACCAAACCCACCTTAAAACAGAAATCCCCTTCTGCATTGCATGCTGCTTTCACTCTTTTTGATCATCAGATTTTATGGTACCCTCCACCCTGCATGCCGCTTTCATTCTCTTTGATCATCGGGTTTTATGGTACCTTCTGCATAAATTTATGGCCGTTCAGGGGTGACTTTGCAGTCAGTACGGCTGCCCCGGGGTATGTGAATGTGGTTTTGAGCGGCACCTTTTCCTCACTGTTGAGATCGTGTGAATGCCAGATGCAGAACTGCCCAGGGATAACGCACTTCCAATCCACTTTCAATGCACTTTGCAACTGGCTTGCAAACGGTCACCAAAACAGATTGAAACTGCATTATTTAGAATGTGTGAAAACACCCTATATACTTCAGCGATAGATGTGTGGTTGACGAGAGGGCCGGCCCTGTGCACCCTGAGAGACGCCGAACCATGCCAAGCACTGACGCCAGCCCTGTCTACGGCCCCGGCCGTTTGCTCGCATGCAAAGTGTGGCCTACATTTAATGACAGGGGGAGGGATTAACACCTAGGTCCCTCCAGCTTTTGAAAATATAACAAGCTCAGCTTACACGGCATTATTCTATCTGGCGATCAATCAGGAAATGGGAATTTTGCAGCTGCTAGAAATACCCACCCCGGTCTGTCCCCCTCCCCAGTATTGATTGGCGAAGATGACTTTTAGGATTCAGGTAATGGAAATATGCATCTGGAGATGAAATCAAATGGAACGGCTAATACCAAGATCACTGATACGAGGAGGCACAGGGCCTCATTTGCAGGAGGAGAAATCCTATCTTACAGTTGGCCAAAATCCCATTTCAGCAGCTCTCACATCTCTAATTCTCTGCCACCCGACATCAGGGCTTGCCTCCGTTTCCCACCCACCCCGCCACCCAAAGTCCGCCAGTTGCCTCTTTACAAAGCCTCAATGTCAATTTCCGTTTATTAACTTGGGAACTCAGAAACTCTGTCCTACCTCTGCACGGGTGGCTTCTGCCACTCCGGACTTAGGCAACCGGTGTCAGGCTGGAAGAGAGCTGGAAATGCAGCCCATTTCCACGGGCAACAAAACAACAACTGCAGAGGGCTCTGTTTTTAAAAGGGGCGCGGCTGGTAGGGGCCCTTCCTTTTACATTCGGAGTCCATTTTTGGCTCCACTGTTGAGCCGGGAATGAAAAAAGACAAGATTAAAAAGGTGGCTCTTTGGGCTTATTAAATTGCAAATTATTCTACACTCCCTTGGAAAAGGGCACCAGTATGGAAGTTTTGGTCAGCCACAAATGTAATTGGTTCCTTTATTAGCAGGCAGGAGACTCTTTAAACTTGGAGGACAGCTCTAAATCATAATACCTAGCTCCTTTCAATTAACAATCAAGGCAGGCAAAGATATCTGTGTGCGTTTATCCAGCATTCATTTTGGGGTGCAGATAGACCTACAGTGTCAACATAGAAGCGTAGAGCTGGAAGGAACCCCAAGGGTTATCTGGTCCAACCCTATGCACAACACAGGTGTAACGATTCCTTGTTTTTGGTGTGTGTGTGTCTCTTTAAAAGTTTGGTTGCATGGCTGTGGTAAGTAGACTAGAGTGGTTGAGAGAAGCAAGCGTGGTATGATTGGTGGTTGACAGAGAGGGGGAGGGGTTTTGGAAGTGAGAATGAGTGAATATGTCTGTATGTCAGTCCGAGGTTACACTTACAGGTTTGACAGTTGAGGAGTTCAGTTAGTTCTGTGTGGGGAATGAGTTAGACAAGGAGTTTAGTTCTGGGTATGAAGGAAGTTAGAAGCAGTCCTGTATGGAAAAAGTTAGTTCAGTGAGAAACAGAAGGAAGGCTGAGAGAATAGGAAAAAGTAAATGAACGTTTAATTGAAGACAAGTTATAAGAAACGCTGTATGTCCTGATAAACTGGAGAGAAACAGTGAAAATATATGACCTTGAGTTAAAGTGTTACAAAGTTACCTGAAAGATCCCTGTCAGTAAGGGAGCATATTGTGTAGGATACAACAAGCAATGGTTCATTTATTACACATTACTAGATACCTTGTTCCACCCTTTTATTTATGAATAATTTCAATAAATCCTCTTTTATTCAAATATACCAGCTCTGAAAGAAATACTTCCTCAGGACCACATAGTTCCTCATAAGCCTTGTACTCGGTCTACCTAACCAGCAAGAGCAGAAGTAAAAGTATAAAGGTTTGGAAAGCCTTGAATTTCCTGGTGGCAGCCATCTATACCCAGTAGAAAAATAAAGAACACTTTTAAAGGGAAACCAGTCCTCCAGAGTAAGGAGGTCGTCACAGCATGAAATTCACAGCTACCCCACACACACACACACACACACACTTCCCCAATGACCCCTGCTCTGTGCTCCGAAGGCATAAATCCTCCAGGATCAGGATCATAGCTACAGTGGGGCATTTCGGGGCTAGGCCCCCCGACTTCCTATCCAGCCAAGGGCTCCCGAGCAGGGAAGAAGCCGGGTATTCCTTTTAATTTGATTAGCCAGTGCCTCCTAAGAAATGTAAATACCCCCCAACTGAAAAACCCCTGGCTACGGGCCTGTCCTGAATCCCCGGGCCAATCTGGCCTGGTGGGAAATTCCTTCCTGACCCCAAAGTGGGGATCAGCATTAACCTGGCATGTACGATAGGGCCACGAGAGCCAAGCATCAGCTCATTCCTTCCTGCCCTCCCTCTCACGATCTGCCTAAGTTCACCATGAGTCATAAGGTTGTGGTCACATGAGCAGTTTGGGCCGACATAGCCTGATTAAATGGCCGCAGTCACACAGCCACATCGGTCAGGCGTTCCCCGGGCATACTCACCCCATCGTAGGACGACTTTAAAAGGCACCATATCACAAGTGGTGTTTTTGGTTCCCCGCACATTCATTGAACATGGCCAGATGTCTGAACGTGGGCGTGTGCGCACAAAACGTATTGGTGGTCTGAACCTGCAGATCTGATTTTGCTGCTGGTTTTGTTTGTTTGTTTTTAGTATTTGCCTGGATGAACATGAGCACATGAGTGTGTACGCGCGCGCATGAGTGTGTGTGCATGCGCATGAGTGCATATGCGCCCACCTGCATTTTAAAATGACCAGGCAGCACACTCCATGGCTGAGACACTGAAGGAATGTGAATGCTTGACCAGGGGATGGCTGCATGGGTAACCTGCAGCAGGATGTGCTGTCTGGATTATATGCCCTGCAACATTTTACACTGGTACAGTTAGAGGTAGTGTGCCATATCGCACCAAGCCACCACTGTGATCACACCCATAGAATCAGCATTGGTGACAGATGGCCACCTAGTCTCTGCTTAAAAACTTTGAAAGGAGAGGTCACCACCTTCCAATGATGCCTGTTCTAGTGGTAGCTTCTTCTGCCTTCTTGGGGAGGGACTATAGCTCTGTGCTAGAACATCTGCTTGGCATGCAGGAGGTACCAGGTTCAATCCCCAACATCTCCAGTTAAAAGGACCAGGTAGGAGGTGATGTGAAAGACCTCTGCCTGAGACCCTGGACCAAGGCTCTGATTCAGTGTAAGGTAGCATCATGTGCCTGCACGTCAACTGAGCCAAGAGAATGCAAAGCTCTGGGGGATTCCAGGCTTGGATCCTTTCCCATCCTGTTCTCTCAGGAAATACATGGCTTCCTGTCTCAAAGCATTTTATCGTCTGCTTTTCCATCACTACCAAATGGATACGTTTTTAGATTTTAGCAGCTGCTGGACTGTTGTTGCCACTTCTGCTCCTGTTGTTTTTAAGTACTTTGTTTATCCTCGCACACTGCAGCAACGATAAACATAAGGAGCAGAGGTCCACCAGTGGCTATTAGCCACAAGGTATGGATGGAACACTTATGACTGGGGCAGTGTTGCTCTGTGTTCTTGGTGCTTGGGAGCGGTGGCGCAGGCAGTACAACGCCTGCAAAGTAACATCAATAGTGAACAGCCACAATGGCTGTTCGAATCCCCACCGTGGCCGGAGTGAGCTCCCGGCCCCCAGTCCCAGCTCCCGCCAACCCAGCGGGCCGAAAGCAGTTAAACAGCTATGCAAGTAGGCGAATGGGTACCTACCCTTAGAAGGGTAGGGGGCACCCGCCTCTGATGAGGAGCGTGGAGATGACGCAAGCAATGGCGGAGTCATCAGTGGCAATGGCGGCGACGGAGCATCTGGCGGCGAAGGAAATGGCGATGCGGCGGCTGCAGCACGAACGGAGCGATCCCTGGCGGCGAATGGACCATCATGCAACCAGCGGCGATGGAGGCGAGAGACTGAGGGGCGCCCGATGATGCGTGGCGCCGGGCGAGGCAGAGCCTGATCGGACTGAGCCTTGAACCAGGAAGCAGGCGTGGAGTCGGGCGCCTGCGCAGTCCCGCCGGTCGGCAGTCGCTGGGAGGAGTGCCAGGAGAGATCGCCGGGAAGAAACAAGCCACGCCGGAGAAACAACGAGGCCCTCCAACTAGGGTGCTGGTAGGCTTCCCCACCCCTATCATGTGTGTGGCCCAAGTTAGGGAAGAAGGGTTATTAGAACCACGATAAATGTAAACCAGAGACCCCTAGGGGTTAGGGCGGTATAGCAAATGGAAAGTTAAATAAATAAAAATAAAAACAGTGGGAGGGCTTCTGGAGTTCTGGCCCTGCTGGTGGACCTCCTGATGGCACCTGGGTTTTGGCCACTGTGTGACACAGAGTGTTGGGCTGGATGGGCCATTGGTCTGATCCAACATGGCTTCTTGTATGTTCTTATGTCTGGGGCAGTGATGCTCTGTGTTCTTGGTGCTTGGGGGGAAACAGTGCAAGGGCTTCTGGAGTTCTGGCCCCGCTGGTGGACCTCCTGATGGCACCTGGGTTTTGGCCACTGTGTGACAGAGTATTGGGCTGGGTGGGCCATTGGCCTGATCCAACATGTCTTCTCGTATGTTCTTATGTCTGGGGCTGTGATGCTCTTTATTCTTGGTGCTTGGGGGGGGGGCAGCAGTGCGAGGGCTTCCAGAGTTTTGGACCTCCTGATGGCACCTGGGTTTTGGCCTCTGTGTGACACAGAGTTTTGGACTGGATGGGTCACTGGCCTGATCCAACCGGGCTTCTCTTATATTCAGTCGGGTAGCCGTGTTGGACCCCCTCATGGATCACTGCCTTGTCGTGGCGAGGGGGCTTGAATGGTTCGATGAGGCTGTGGGCTATGCCACAAAGTGGAAGTTTTGCTCACAAGACTCCACAGGTTAGAGGGAACATTGGCTACAACCCTCTTCTTCTCAAAGGGAGTAAGAATTAGATCCCGGTCACACCAGTGGGAAAAGCCACGCCGGAAGTGCAGCTTCTTAGAGCCGTGTAACGATTCCATGTTTTACTGTGTGTGTGTGTTTAAAAGTTGGCATGGCTGTGTGAGGATAATCTAGAGTGCTGGACTCAAGCAAGTGATATGATTGGTGAGTGACAGAGAGGGGGGGTTGGAATGGATGCTGTGTGGATGATTGGAATGTCTATCTGATGTGTCTGTTAGGGATGACAGTTGATTAAAACAGTTAGTCAGTCAGAAGAGTGTGCTGTGAAAAAGCAGTTGCTATGAGTTAAGTTTTGTCTCGGAGTTGAAGGAGACTCATCCCTGTGAGGGAAAGATTTGGTTCTGTGTAGTAAAAGAGTTAAGCAGGTTGTTCGTTTTAAGGTCTGAGAGAGAGAAGTCTTGTGTGTGTTATGAAAAGTTAAAGCATAAAGAAACAGTAACCATATATGGCCTAAGGAAAATATTGTTACAAAGTGACATGCCCTGATCCCTGTCAATAAGAGGGAAGAGTGTGTGAACATCAAATAAATCTACTTATTTAAGACACAAGTTCTGAACGAAATTCTTCCCAGGAAACACATAGTCCTTCGAAAGCCCAGACCCTGGGTCACAATACCAAAACCAGTAGGAAAAATATTATAGAAAAAAGTTGGGAAAGCCTAAATTTCCCTGGTGGCAGCCAGAATACCCTACAGAGTAAAACTGAAAGAACATTTTAAAGTAAAACTAGACCTCCCCAAATAAGAGGTCGTCACAGGCACCTTTAAGACCAACAACGTTTTATTTAAGGTGTAAGCTTTCATGTGCGGGCACACAAAAGCTTACGCCTTAAATAAAACTTTGTTGGTCTTAAAGGTGCCATTGGACTCAAAACTTTGTTCTCAATGTTCTTACAGTTATGTGGGAAAGAACAAATGCTTTTATTTTACTGATTTAGGTAAATTAAGCGAGAAAGCAAATTTGCCCTGGGATTCTTAAGGGGAGAGGTTTCAAATTGTGCCCCCACCAAAATTAAGCAACCTTTTAAATCTATTTGCTTTCACAGACCAAAGGTCTATCTAGTCCAGCAATAGGGATGCCAGCCTCCAGGTGGGATCTAGTGAACCCCCAGAATTACAGCAGACTACAGTGATCAGTTCCCCTGGAGAAAATGGATGCTTTGGAGGGTAGATTCTATGGCCACTGAGGTCCCTGTCCACCCCAGGCTCCATCCCCAAATCTCCAGGAGTTTCAGTCTCAGATCTGGCAACCCTACCTCCCAACCTACCGCCAACCCTATCAGCCAAGCAGCGCATTAGATTCTTCTAAGTGTTCACAAGTATTGCTTGAAGATGATGTTTTCCCAGCATTGGCTGCACAGAAGATGCACTGCCTCTGAACATGGAGGCTTTATTTACTGCCAACAGCCAGGGAAAAGCTTGCTTTCCATTCATGTGTCTACTCCCCCCCCCCTTTTTTTAAAGGGTCATTTAAATTAGTATTCTGTACTACATCTTGTGGCAGTGAGTTCCATAGAACAGCCCCTATGCAAGCAATTGTGCTTTTGCATGTAAACCACTGCAGTGATTTTGGGCTGCACATTTCCACTAGCGAGGAAGGGGCAATCCCGTATCCTTTCCACTCTCCCTGGTCGTTGGCGAGGTGTGCGTGTGCGCATTTGGTGTGTTTTATTTTAAATAATCCTATTTTTGAGCCGAGGGATTACGATTGATCCTTTGCTCGTAATGCTGTGGTAATACAGCGTTGCGCAGCCAGCGGCCGTTCCCTGCTGAAACACTTAAGGTAGTTTAAACCCATTTGCGCCTGGGAGTGAAGTGAATTGACAACAAGGCAGGGAACGCAGACATGGAAGAGAAACAGAGGAAAAGTTTGTGGCAGGCCTGTGGGCAAGATGGGAGTCCCCGTCCCACTCAGAGGGACCCACAAGAAGGGTGGGGAATGTGGATTCCTCCTTGGTATATATATATATATATATATATATAGATATATATAGATAGATATATATAGATATATATATATAGATAGATAGATAGATATATATATATATAGATAGATAGATGAGAGAGAGAGAGAGAGAGAGAGAGAGAGAGAGAGAGAGAGAGAGAGTTAGAAATTTCAGATTTACATTTCGCCATAAACATCTATGGCACTGGGTAGGTCCCCAACGGGAGCCAGTTTGCTGTAGTGATTAAGTGCGCGGACTCTAATCTGGGAGAACCGGGTTTGATTCCGCACTCCTCCACTTGCAGCTGCTGGATGACCTGGGGCAAGCCATAGTTCCCTCAGAGCTGTTCTCTCAAGGGCAGTCCTTGAAAGAGCTCTCTCAGCCCCATGTACCTCACAGGGTGTCTGTTGTGGGGAGGGGAAGGGAAAGGCGTGTGAAAACCACTCTGAGACTCCAAGTGAAGGGCGGGGTATAAATCCAATCTCTTCTTCTTCTACCATGGTGCCTGATCCCACCTTACCTGGCACCTGCCAAGTAGTTTTAGAGGTGGGGCCAGGTGGGGCTTTTGCCCAGGAAGGCTACTGGTTGGTCACAGGAGGCTTGATCTATGGCACTGGGTAGAACAGAGTCCCCAACGAGAGCCAGTTTGGTGTAGTGGTTTAGTGTGCGGACTCTAATCTAATTTGATTCCCCACTCCTCCACTTGCACCTGCTGATGTGACCTTGGGTCAGTCACAAGCTCTGGCACAGCTGTCCTTGAAAAAGAGCAGTTTCTGTCAGAGGCCTCTCAGCCCCACCCACCTCACAGGGTGTCTGTTTTGGGGAGGGGGAGGGAAAGGACTTTGTAAGCCGCTCTGAGACTCCAAGTGAAGGGCGGGGTATAAATCCAATCTCTTCTTCTTCTTCTTCTTGATTGGCTGGGTAGATTTTGAAAATTTTGTTTTAGCAGTAGCTGCCACCACAGCACAAGGATCTTCACGGACTGACTGTAAGCAGACTGTGGCAGCCATTGTGTGGCTGGCTCCATCTTCTGCGGCACCCTGTATTATGGCTGTGCCCACCATAGGGTTGGCGTCTCCCCAATAGGGGCAGGGTTTTCCCTGATTTCAGGGGCCCCAATCTGCCACCGGCCAGCTGGCCCCAATCCACCACCCATCACGCCCTGCACATCGCACGGGGGATAACCTAGCATTTGACTAAAAACTCTATGGTGACCATAGAGTTTTTGGCCAAATGCTAGAGTGTCCCTTCCACAATGTGCCCAGCACAATGACATCACTTCCACCCCCACCCCCACTGGCAAAAGGTAAGGACCTGGCAACCCTTGCCCACCACATTGTGTCAAAATTCCAAAGGTACCCACAGGTTCAAAAAGGTTGAGGACCCCTGGGCGGTGTTCCCTCTAAGCTGAGTTAGTGAGAGCTAGCTCATAGTTTTTCAGCCTCCGGCTCACACATTTTTGTCTTCGCTCAGGAAGGAGGGCTCCAGAGCAAACTAATTTATGCCGTAGCCGAATGGCTCACTCACAACTTTAATGCCAGTAGCTCACAAAGCAGAATTTTTGCTGACAAGACTCCACAGCTTAGAAGGAGCATTGCCCCTGGGGTCGAGAAATATAAGGAAAAAGAGAAAGGTCTCTGCCCTGAGAAAAGACAATGAGAAAGCAAAAGTTTTATGTCCTGGACCCGGCATAGACTGACCAAGCTTGAAACTGAGAACAATAGATAGCTAGGATCCTGGTAGGTACCTATAGAGCAGGAGCTGCACTGTAAATAGCCTATCATGGGTAGTGTGTTTGTGTGGTATGGTGTTGTGCACAGATTTAAGCAGGGCTTCGGTCCTGCTAGAGTTGTCCTTAGTTTGAGCTGATTCACAATAAACTATGAGCTGATCACTACTCACGTGTCGAGACCAGTATATTTCACTGGCGACGAGGATGGGATCCTGATGGGCGAGCCAGCTCCAGACAGCACCGCACCACGCAACGAGTCCCTGAGCCCTGTGCTTTGCATCGCTTTGGAGACCATGGCCAGAGTTTGACCCCGCACACCCAGAACTGTGGAAAACCTGGATAGAGAGGCTGAAATACTTCATCGTGTTCCAGGGCATCACCGATGCCGACAAGAAGGCGACCCTCTTGGGTGGAGTCATTTAAGAGTGCGGGAGAATTTGAGGCTGGAGAGTCTGCACAGTGAAGATCATTATGGGAAATAAGGAGAGGGTGAAACAACTGTTCTTCCAATACACAATTAGATCCAACGATAAATGTGTCTGTCTTTAAGTGCCCTCAAAATTTTTGGCTGTAATGGCACTCAAGAAGAAATCTCCGCACCTCACACAAAGGATAACACAGCAAACAGTCCAAACCTGCAGAGATGTTTTATTCGAAATCTGGTCCTTACACACTGGCAGGTTTTTGACCCAAGTTCCAGGCACCCAGGAATGTTCATATGTTGGAGAGGAAGTGGGGAAGATCCTCCTAGTTAGCAGCAGCTAAATAATATCTCACTGAGTTTGGTCTGTGCTTTGCACACAGGTAGATGAGGTTTCTCCTGCCAACCTAGCAGTTCGAAAGCAAGAAATTGCGAGTAGATAAATAGGTACTGCTTCGGTGGGAAGGTAACACCGTTCTGTGCGCCTTGGTGTTTAGTCATGCCGGCCACATGACCACGGAAACATCTTCGGACAGCGCTGGCTCTTCGGCTTTGAAACGGAGATGAGCACCGCAACCCTAGAGTCGGACTCGACTGGCTTTCGAACAAGGGAACCTTTACCTTTGCCTTTAGATGAGGTTTCAGTGTGCCCAGGGTGTTAGCTTTTGGGTACGAGCAGGGTTTCCCATTCCCCCACTATTGGCCAGGGTTAGGGTTACCAGCTCCAGTTTGGGAAATACCTGGATATTTTGGGGGTGGAGCCTAAAAGGAGTGGGGTTTGAGGAGGGGAGGGACTTCAATAGGATATAATACCGTAGAGTCCTCCTTCCAAAGCAGCCATTTTCTCCAGGTGAATGATGTCCGTCACCTGGAAATCAGCGGGAGATCTCCAGCCACCATCTGGAGGTTGGCGACCCTAGCCAGGGAGGACCTGGGAGCCCTAAGGTTTTCCAATTCCAGGTTGGGAAATTTCTGGCAATTTGGGGATGGAGCCTACGGAGGAAAGGGACCCCAACAGGATATAATGCCATAGAGGCCTCCTTCCAAAGCAGCCATTTTCTCTAGAGGAACTGACCGCTGTAGTTTGGAGATCAACTGTAATTCTGGGAAGCCTCCAAGATGTCTCCCCCCTGGCAGCCATTTTGTGATCACCCCCCTGGCAGCCATTTTGTGATGGCCCCCCACTTTCGCAACAAGTGTTGCAAGCTTAATAACATTCAACTAGGCCGCAGGCCTGTTTCAGCAGAGCTCTCCTTAACGTTCGTTCTTAAACTATGTACCGTTCCCAGCAACCAGCTTTGCGGCAGAGCTGGTGAAAAGGGATTTGGGGAAATGGGAAGCCAGGGACATTCTCCAAGCTACGTTTTTTCCCAAACTAGCTCAGGGGCTCTCCCAGGCAATCTCCCTGGGCGCTGAAAGACAACCGTTTCCATCCAGTTATAATTATAAATTAGCACAAAAGCTATCTCTATTAGGGCCTAAAGGGGTGGTGGTGGGGGGAGAAGTCTTGCAAATGCCAGGCACACCGCACACCGGTCTGGAAAGCTGATTTGCATGGAGACCCTGCGACAGTCTCCAGACTTCTAAGGACAAACGTGGGGAGACGAGAGGAAAGGAAAACGGTTCCCTCGTAATTACATTTATTCACATATTAGGCCATGTAATATCTCTGTGTGCTAGGATATCGTGACAAGTTTCTGAGAAGCCTCTGAAGAAGTGTGCATGCACACGGAGGCTTATACCCAGAATTAAAGGTGCCACTGGACACAAACTTTGTTCTACATAAACTCTAGTCCTCTTGGTAGTGGTGGAGACACTGTTTGCGGCAAGCAGGCATCTGCATCTATTAGAAACAGATCTAGGTTTTGCAACCAGAATAAACTGACTTTGTTCTACATGACCGGAACTTTTACCTTACCTGAGATGTCAGGTGCCGAACCCCAGGGATACTGTTGTCTTTTCTCACTCTGCCACACGGTCATTATAAGAACATAAGAACATAAGAGACGCCAGTGTTGGATCAGGCCAAAGGCCCATCTAGTCCAACACTCTGTCACACAGTGGCCAAAAATACCAGGTGCCATCAGGACGTCCAGCAGTGGGTCCAGAACTCCAGAAGCCCTCCCACTGTTGGCCTCCCCCCCAAGCACCAAGAAGACAGAGCATCATTCCTTCCTGCCAGGGAATGCTGGGAGCTGTAGTCATCAGAATGGGCTGAGGCTCTCTAACATTATATAGGGCTGCCAGCCTCCAGGTGGGGTCTGGGGACCTCCCGGAATTACACCTCACCTCTAGACGACAGAGATCATAGAATCATAGAGTTGGAAGGGACCTCCAGGGTCTTCTAGTCCAACCCCCTGCACAATGGAGGAGATTCACAAATACCTCCCTCCCACACACACCCAGTGACCCCTGTTCCATGCTCAGAAGATGACAGAAAGCCTCCAAGATCCCCAGCCAAACTGGCCCGGAGGGAAATTGCTTCCTGACCCCAAAGTGGCATTTCCCTGAGCATGTAAGAAAGGGCCATGAGAACCAAGCACTGACCCCAAAGTGGCATTTCCCTGGGCATGTAAGAAAGGGCCATGAGAACTAAGCACTGAGGCAACCCTTCCTGCCCTCCCTCTCGTGATCTGCCAAAGTTCACAGAATCAGCACTGCTGTCAGATGGCCATCTAGCCTCTGCTTGGAAACCTCCCAAGAAGGAGAGCCCACCACCTCCCGAGGAATCCTCTTCCACTGAGGAACC
>NW_015160858.1:608414-612017 GCF_001447785.1 Gekko japonicus | reverse complement strand
GGGGGGGGGATGGTTACACGAAGATCACTCACACTTAAGGCACAGAGAGAAAGAGAAATGTGAAGGAGAGAGCGCAGGTTTGATAGGGAAAAAATGGATCTTCCAGAAAAGAAAAGAAAAGAAAAGAGAAATCCTAGCCACTGTCACACGAAAAGAACCGCTTCCATTTTAAAAGCCTGCATTAAAGCTGGCAACACCGATGTATCTGTAATTAGTTAATCGAGAACTCTGAATGTTCCTCCAAGGATACAAAGGGTTTTTGCTGGATCAATAAGATCTGCTGTTATGTTCTGCAAAGTGCCTCTTTTTTAAACAACAACAACAACAAAACACCCGGTCTCTTCCCAGCCGATGTAAGGAATGCTCAGACGTGGCCCAGAGACTCACCGATGTTCAATTTCTCCCACTGTAAAGCTGTCTGCTTTGATTCTCAGGATCAGCGATAAAAATTATAGCCTATGGACATCCCGCCTCCCCCAAAGGAATGCGGTAGAAGCAGCAAAGATGAGGATCAAAAGTGCTTTTCTTCCACCACTACCCCCAATGCGCAGGCATGCACACCTGTGGCTGAACAATTGTATCCTCCAGCTGCTTGCGCGTGACGGCAACAGTCACTTTCAGGCACAACCCCTTTCCCTCCAGCGGCAAAAGCTATGCATGCATAGCAGGCCTTCCTGCCAACGAAGAGGTAACCGCGCATGCGCAGGAATGTTTCCAAACCACTGGACAACGGCAGGCAGTGGGGCGTGCTGTGGGGTTGCATACCATTGAATAATTTGGAAGAACAAACTTCCTCTAGTCCCAAATGATAGACAGGCGTAGCTGACAGAGTCCTTGAGCAGCTTTTTAACTGGGGTCCAGAGCCCTGGAAGTGCCAAGGGTTCAAATGCTGCTACGAGGTGTGGCTTTGGCCCACTGCCCTGGAGGAGATCAGCTCCCTTAAAGAGGGAGTTGCCCTCCAATTCTGAGGTAAGTGCTTCTGACTGCCTCCTGCTAGGTCTTGGCTGGGTGATGGAGGGATTTCCTGCAGTAGGGAGGCATTGGTGTCCAAGGTTACTGAGAGGCATTCCCAGGGTGATAAGTGCATTGAAATGTATTTAATAAGCTGCCATTGAATGCATAATGTGTGATGAAAACATCTAATTGAAATGTCATGTTAAGCTTCGTCCTGGGCTAGGATCCAAATCCATCCAATCTCATTGCTAGCCCAGGAGGAACCAACCAATCACTTATCAGCAAGCTCCCTGAGCGGGAACGTCCGTGATTGGTCCTTATGCATACAACCTTATTGGTTGGTAATTGTACAGTAGGCGTGGCTACATTAGCCAGGAGAGTTTAAAAGCAGGACAGCTGCAATGTAAAAGCTGTTCTGGCTATTAGATGTTGATCCGTGTTGGAGTTGTGGAATAAAGCTGAATCTTTGCTGAATCACTCTCTGACTACTTTGTTAAGCGAGCGACTTAACATGCATATTAATGAACATGTGGAATTCTCTACTGCAAGAAGTGGCCGCATGAAGTGAGGGACGAAAGAAAACACTGGGAGATGAAGCGCCTGGTTCGAGCAGGGATCCTGCCTCTCGAGAGAGCTGATTCTTCAGGAAGCAAGCCTCTCCCTCGAGCTAAATAGGGTCACTTGGCGTCTCAGAGCGGCTTACAAACTCCTTCCCTTCCCCTCCCCACAACAGACACCCTGTGAGGTAGGTGGGGCTGAGAGAACTCTGACACAAACTGCTCTTTTTCAAGGACAGCTGTGCCAGAGCTTGTGATTGACCCAAGGTCACATCAGCAGGTGCAATTGGAGGAGTGGGGAATCAAACCTGGTTCTCCCAGATTAGAGTCCGCACACTTAACCGCTACACCAAACTGGCTCTCTAGGGGTAGGGTAGCCCTAGACTTGGTACGCAAAGCTCTTGACAAGATGGCACAGCCCGAGTCCGCCAAATCCTCAATTTACTGTTGCTTTCGGATCTATAAACCTGCGGGAAACAGCTTTGCCTGGCTATTTCCCCTCCTGTTCCCCCCCACTCTTCGTATCGACACTCCCCCCCCTCTTATTACCATTCATGTTCTCCTTTGGGGGTGTGCAGGTCTCCAGTCCTGTGGGAAGGCACACGAGCTGCACCAGTCCCACCCCCTCAGCCACTGCCCAAGTTTGGGTGACACGGCCGGCCGATGGCTCAAGACACAGAACCTGACTGTAAGATTTCCCAGGCCGAGGGATGCTGAACTTGTCTGTCTCCCTGTTTCAGAAAGGTTGGCGCGAAGGATCTTTGTACGCCATGGAAGCCTCTTTCTGGCTAGAAGATGTTAGAGGGAAGGTAGGGGATAGGCATAACTGGAATTTCGTACTCGTGGGCTTCCCCACACATTTCTGAGAAATGAGAACACTGATGGACTTTGGGCTGATCCATTGAAGCAATTCGGATATAATGATTTCTCCAGTGCTGACGCTTTGCTTTGCTGTCAGTTAAGAGGTGTGCGATGCATCTGTTCCTACCCCAGTTGTTATAAGAAGGATCGATGCCTGAACACTTCAGGACTTGCTGTTCTCCACTGTGGACGGCGCTGATGCAGCAGCAGTTTTGCTCTGTGGTTGCCCAACCTCCACTGATGCCAAAACTGGGATGTGTGCAGTAGTAGTTAGAGCAGGGGTGTCGAACTCATTTGTTATGAGGGTCGGATCTGACAAAAATGAGACCTTGTTGGGCCGGGCCATGTGTGTCATAAAATGTAATGCCAGGTAGCGGAGATATAAACTTTATAAAGGACACAAACACAAAGATGGGGTTTTTTTACTTAAAACATTAGCACTCTTGCAATATTTTATTTAATTAACAGTGTCTGATAACTGACACCTCTTGCTCTGAATGATTGCATCAAAATGTCTGTGCTGTTGCAATCTTGGGTATGCTGTTCAGGGGTGTATCTGTAAGCTGCAAACCTACGATGACGCAGCAGCGGCAGAACTGGAAGAAGAAGCAGAAGACTGCGGGCCTGATAGAAGCCCTCTGGGGGCCTGATCCGGCCCCCGGGTCACATGTTTGACACCCCTGCTCTAAGCTGTGGAGTCTTGTGAGCAAAATTTCTACTTTCTGAGCTGCTGGCATTAAAGTTGTGAGCGAGCGATTTGGCTGCTGCACAGATCAGTTCGCTCTGGAGCCCGCCTTCCTGAGCCAAGACAAAAATGTGTGAGCCGGAGGCTAGAAAACTGTGAGCTAGCTCACACTAACTCAGCTTAGAGGGAACACTGTGACTGCTTTGATGGTTCTCTCCTCTCTATTTCATTCTCACCACGACCACCCTGTGAGGGAGGTGAGACTGAGACTGATCCAAGGATCCCCCAGCAAGCTTCATTGCAGACCAGTATCTAAACAGTGTTGCCAACCTCCAGGTGGCACCTGGAGATCTCCCACTATTACAATTTATCTCTAGACGACCAAGATAAGTTACCCTGGAGAAAATACCTCCTTTGGGAGATAAATTCTATGGCATGACAGCCTGCTGAGGTCCCTCCCCTCCCCAAACCCTGCCGTCACCAGGTTCCACCCCCCAAATTCTTGCTCTGAATTATTGCATCAAAATGTCTGTGCTGTTGCAGTCT
>NW_015160858.1:595018-606561 GCF_001447785.1 Gekko japonicus | reverse complement strand
TGCTGACATTAAAGTTGTGAGCAAGTGATTTGGCTACTGCATAAATTAGTTTGCTCTGGAGCCATCTTTCCTGAGCAAAGACAGAAATGTGTGAGCTGGAGGCTAAAAAACTGTGAGCTAGCTCACACTAACTCAGCTTAGAGGGAACACTGCTCACAGGGTGTCTGTTGTGGGGAGGGGAAGGGAAAGGAGTTTGTAAGCCGCTCTGAGACTCTGAGTGAAGGACAGGGTATAAATCCAATCCCTTCTCCTCCTCCTCCTCCTCCATTTTGCCATGAAGGATGCAGGATAACCTTGGACCAGTCCCACTCTCTCAGTCTCACCTACCTCACAGGGTCGTTGAGATACTAAAATGGGACAGAAGAACCACCTAAGCTCCTTGGAGGAAAGACACACAGTAGCTACGTGGCCCAAAATGTAGAGATTCTCCCAGGTTGATTGAGACAGCAGGATCACATTTTCTTTCTTTCTTGAAAACATTTCTAAGCTGTCTTTCTGCCTTACAGGAACTCTCAAGCTGGCCTACGATGTGATGACAAATACCATAAAATGAGTATAAATCACTAATTAAAAACAGTAATTTAAAACTGCCAGTAGGCGGAAGAACTAATCAAATGCTATCATGAATAAAATTGTCTTCAGCTGTCTCCTAAAGACTGAGAGTGAAACTAGCCAGGCACACCGCCCTGGGTAGATTGTTCCATAACTCTGGGGCTGTCAACAAAAAGGCCCTCTCTCACGTACCCACCAGAGAAGCTTCTTTGACCCATGGGACAGTCAGGATGGCCTCTCCCTGCGATCTTCGTTCCTGGGCCGGAACTCATTGGAGCAGACACTCCTTCAGACACCCTGGTCTCAATCCATGTAGAGTTTTAATGATAGTATCTGTTATGTATTACCTTATGTAGATAGCCTGAATTGAGAATGAGCCTGATCTTCAGTCACAAGCTCCATAGTCTCCCAGTATCCTAAAATCAGCAACCTGATTGGCTGATGTTGTGGAATGGACCAATCAAGAAAGACTATGACATTCAGCGGGAACAAACCCTATTGGTCTTAAGCGCTCACTTATTATTGGACCTTAGTATTCTAGGGGTGTGGTTTAGCTAGTTCCAAATGGTATATAAGTTGGGATTGTTCTGTGTGTTGGTGGTTGTGTTCTGAGCTGAATAAAGAAATCACTTTTAAGAAAAGCTGCCTCAAGTCCAGTGTATGATAGTATCCATGCTAGACGTGTTTTGCACATCTGCGGTCCGCATTCTGGTGCCCGGATGCTTTTTCCAAAAAGACCCAAGGCCTTGTCCTTCACACTTTCTCCCCAGTCGCATTAATGTGCAGCGTTGTCCAGAAGCCCGTTGCTCTATTGGGGGGACACTTCCTGCGAGGATGCAGTTCCCGCTTTGAGAACAAAGACTTCTGGTAAGGAGCATCCCTGAGACAAAAGGGCGCCGTTCGCTGGAAGTCTCTCTCTGCTTTGAGAACAAATTATAATTTGGGTCCGACATGGCCCTCGCAGGCTCAGGCCTTCACAAACACGATAATGAAGTGTCCTCATCAGAGACGGAGAGCGTCCCCCCCCCCCGCACTCGCTTCCTTGGCCTCTGCTTGTGCTATGAACATATGCTAATGCATGGCCTTTTGCTTCCCCCCCCTCCCCAAATCCTCTCCCTTTTATTTTGCCACTTCCCAGCTAGCAAAGGACTATTTCTGCCCCTCTACATGCCGCTACATGGCTGATTGAATATCAAACATCTATTTATCTGACTACAGAGGGAAAGTTTTTTTTGGCATTGATGCTGTGGGGGGTTTGGGGAGGGGGACGGCGGATCGAGAACGTTCTCTCCCCCTCCCTGCCAAACCCACTGATCTCATCAGGACACAACTGGGGAGAAACAACCAGCTCTTAAATAAAGGCTGGCTTTGTCTGGGGAACCTTCTCTAAGTGCTTAAAAGCTTCCCAGTTGGGCTGTTAGAGAGATGAGCAGCGAGAGAATGTGTGCCTTTTGCACCAAAAATCCACAATCTCCATCCATCTCTCTCCGGTTTTTATCCGATGCTTCCTCCAAGGAATTTAGAGTGCCATACATGTTTTTTCGGTCCCCTCTTTTGTCTTCACAACAACCCCATGAGGTAGGTTAGGTTGAGGGGGGGGGAGCGACTGGCCTAGAGATGCCAAGCTGGGAAATTCCTAGAGATTTGGGGACGGAGCCTGCAGAACACGGGATATGGGGAGGGGAGAAGAAGAAGAGAAGAGATTGGATCTATCCAGTGTTCCCTCTAAGCTGAGTTAGCGTGAGCTAGCACACAGTTTTTAGCCTCCGGCTCACACATTTTTGTCTTAGCTCAGGAAGGATGGGGCTCCAGAGCAAACTAATTTATGCAGTAGCCAAATTGCTTGCTCACAACTTTAATGCCAGTGGCTCACAAAGTAGAATTTTTGCTCACAAGACTCCACTGCTTAGAGGGAACATTGATCTATACCCCATCCTTCACTACCCAAAGGAGTCTCAGAGCGGCTTACAAACTCCTTTCCCTTCCCCTCCCCACAAAAGACACCCTGTGAGGTAGGTGCAGCTGAGAGAGCTCTGACAGAAACTGCAGAAGAAGAGGAGGAGGAGGAGGAGGAGGAGATTGGATTCATACCCTGCCCTTCACTACCCAAAGGAGTCAGAGCAGTTTACAAACTCCTTTCCCTTCCCCTCCCCACTATAGACACCCTGTGAGGTAGGCGGGGCTGAGAGAGCTCTGACAGAAACTGCTCTTTTTCAAGAACAGCTCTTATCAGAACTACATCCAGCCAGGTGCAAGTGGAGGAGTGGGGAGTCAAACCCGGTTCTCCCAGATTAGAGTCCACACACTTAACCACTACACCAAACTGGCTGTGCCAGAACAGCTGTGCCAGAACTACGGCTTACCCAAGGTCATCCAGCAGGTGCAAGTGGAGGAGTGGGGAATCAAACCCGTTTCTCCCAGATTAGAGTCTGCACACTTAACCACTGCATCAAACTGAAGGCTCAGTGGGGTACAATGCCATAGAGTTCACCCTCCATAGCAGCCATTTTCTCCAGGGGAACTGATCTTCGTTGTCTGGAGAGATCAGTTGTACCTCCAGGAGAGCTCCATGTACTGCCTGGAGGTTGACAGCCCTAGCAGTGGCCCTAAGCTGCGCCATGAGTGTCATAGCTGAGGGCCTGACTATGCAGGAGTCCCCAGCGTGGTGCTCGTCCTGGTGCCCGTCAAGTGTTTTAAGGAAGCGGGTGTGGCCATGTGGGGTTGCCCAGCATGGCTTCCAGATTACCACGGGAGGCTTGATTGGCTGTGCACGTTTTTTAAACGGTTGCTGTGGTAGCCGTTGCTATCCCAGCTCAAGGATCTCCACTGTGTGACTAAAGGTGAGCTGTGGCAGTTGATTTGCGGCTGATTCTACCTCCTGCGGCAGCCATTTTGTGGCCGGGCCTACAACGCCATGCCTCCAGGGCCTGTTATGTATTGGGATTGAATCATCCCTGATTGAATCACCCCAGAGACTGGCTGAGCTTGGAGCACAAGAACAATAGCCGACCAGGACTCTGGAATAAACCAATCAAGTAGTAGTTACATGTAAACAGCCTATCACTGGGAGTGGGGTGTGTTTGGGTGTGGCAACTGCATGCTATTTAACAGAGCTGAGGCTCTGGAGTCTTGTCTTGTAGCTTGTTGAAATCACTGAATAAACCTGAGCTGATCACTGCAATGCGTCTAGGACTGAGTATTTAATAGGCCGTAGCCAGCAGTGGGGCTTTAGGGGCTGAGCCCCCTGTCGGATTTTCAGAGCCCCCACCCCAATCTCCCCCCTTTATTCTAAAAAACTTTATTTCCATTCCGTCACCGTGCCACAATCCCTAAAGTACTTGCAAGGCTGGTTGTTGTGTTCATTCGCCCAGTAGAGTCCGACTCTTCGCGACCCCATGGACCAGTTCACGCCAGGCCCTCCTGTCTTCCGTCGTGCTCTGGAGTTTGCTCAACTTCATGTTCGTTGCCTCGATAACACTGTCTAACCCTCTTATCCTTTGCCGTCCCCTTCTTTTTTGATCGTCAGTCTTTCCCAGCATCAGGGTCTTCTCCCTTCTAATTTGGTGGCCAAAGGATCGGAGCTTCAGCTTCAGTATCTGGCCTTCCAGGGAACAGTCAGGGTCGATTTCTTTTAGGATTGACTGATTTGGTCTCCTTGCAGTCCCAGGGGACTCTCAAGAGTCTTCTCCAGCACCATAGTTTGAAAGCATCTGTTCTTTGGCTGGGGACCCTTGCGATATCTTGTCCCTGCATCTGCCCTGGGGACTGTCAAGCAGACGTGGGTGGGGTTCCTGGGTAAAACCTAAATCCTCTGGCAGCCCATGATTGTCTCATAACAACATCTCTACCTAGAAACTTATGCCCTGCTGCCCAAAGGGGCAGAATGCCGGCTGCCTTTGCTCATCCTCGTCCCACCACCCCCTTCCCGTCTCTCTCCTCACAGACTTGGATTTTTATTGAAAGTTCTTTAGAGCTTTAAAAACAATTACACTGCAAACTGGAGTAATACGTCCTCCAGTGGCACCTGATCATTTCACAGTTATCGGTGGAGGCTGAAGCAAATGCAATTCTTAGGGCCGCCAACTCCAGGTTGGGATATTCCTGGAGATTTGGGGGGAAGGGAGCCACCTCAGTGGGGTGTGACGTCATAGAGTCCCACCCTCCAAAGGAAGCCATTTCCTCCAGGGGAACCCAGGGGCCGTAGTCTGGAGATGAGTTGTGATTCCAGGAGAACTCCAGGCCTCAACTGCAGGATGGCAACCCCCACACACAATATGATTGGCAGAGGGAACCATTTCTGGCCATAAGGACCGGATGTCACGAGTCATCCGCAACTCAGGCCCCCCCCTTCCTACAGATTCACTGACAGCTGCTTTTCTCTCTCCACCTCCCCCCCAATATATTTTGCTATTTTCTTCTCCATCGATTTTCAATTGTAGGCAGAGAAAACAAGACAGCCCAGGATATAATCTTAACAGGCGGTCAGCGGAAAAATAATCGCGGCAATTAGCAACAGGCTCAGACAGGGCAGATAATGAGACGGGAGTCTTGCGTCAGGAGGAGTCAATTACCTCCTGCCTACACGGCTGCGGTTGCCTCCCACCCTCCCTCCCTCCCTTGTGGACCAAGAACAATTAGATTATCTCCTTACGAAGGAAGGCCGCGCTCTGGCCGCTTAGAGCTCAGGTCGATATGCGAATTGCAGCCCGCAACTCCAGTTTAAAGCGAGGTTGCCAGCAATGTTCCCTCTAAGCTGTGGAGTCTTGTGAGCAAAAATGCTACTTTGTGAGCGACTGGCATTCAAGTTGTGAGCGAGCGATTTGGCTGCTGCCTAAATTAGTTTGCTCTGGAGCCCTCCTTCCTGAGCTAAGACAAAAATGTGTGAGGCGGAGGCTAAAAAACTGTGAGCTAGCTTACTCTAACTCAGCTTAGAGGCAGAGGTCATTTCGGGGGGAATCGCGGGGGATCGCAGTTCCCCCGGGTGAGGTACGGGGAGGCGGGGCACATGACGAAGCCCCGCCCCCCGCTTCCGGCCGCTCCGCTTCTGGCCCTCATTCAGCCAGGAGGAGGCAGGAGAAGAGGGAGGGTGAGTTGCTTCCTCCCTGCCTCTCCCCACCCCTGCCTGCCTGGGGCCAGGGAGGGTCCTTGCAGGTCCACCACCAGGCCCCTCATGGGGCTCGGCAGTGGAGCTGCAAGGCCGGTGGTGGCGACCGAGACCGTTGGGGGCGGGGTGTGTGGCCTTATGACACACTTCCGGTGATGTCAGGGGGTGTGGCCTTATGACACACTTCCGGTGACGTCAGGGGGTGTGGCATATGCTAATGAGTTGTGCTAATGAGTTCCCCTAGCTCTTTTTCTACGAAACGACCCCTGCTTAGAGGGAACACTGGTTGCCAGCGTCCCTGTGGAGTCTGGAGATCACCCCGAATTACAACTGACCTTAGGGTGTCCAGGTACCTCCTATGTAAAAAAGGTAGGGGTTTTAGCCAAATGCCAGAAGAATCCTGCATCACCAGCTACTATCGCCCCCAGGGGAACCCCTGTTCCAGAGACCCTTCGCCCGGCACCGATCAGCTGGCCACTACGGGACAGACAGGTAGGTAGACTAAGACTAGGCCTGTGTCACTGGCAACGTGGCGATTTCACTTACGGCATGCACCAGAAGTGACGTCATCACTTTGCCGTTGATGCAGGGGCGCTCTGGTATCTGGGGGGAAAACTCTACGGTCCAAACGACTTTGACCATATCGCTTTTGCCCAAATTCAGAAAGTCCCCATGTCACTGGCGACGTGATGACGTCACTGCTAGGGGGACCGGAAGTGACATCGCGGCGGCGCCAGAGGTGCAGGCCTAGGCCTAGTTTCCTGCCAGTAAGTCCCCCACCCTTCCCACCTCTGCCACCTCTCAGGGGTAACCTGTCAATCCTATCAGCGATAAACTGATGTCACTTCCGGAGTGTGCCGTAGGTGACTTTACCATTTCAATGGCAACACCGCTGTGTCATCAGCCTATGCCTCCCCCTGCTGCAACTTACCAGTGTTGGGGGGAAGTCTAAGCTGGCAATGCAGCAGCCAGGTTAGACCTCCCCCCACCCATCGCTGGTCAGTCCCCCCCTTGGGGACCACCAGGGGTCATTTAGTAGAAAAAGAGGTGCAGGAGCTCATTAGCATAACTCATTAGCTTAACTTATTTGCCTATGCCACACCCCCTGACATCACCGGAGGTGTGTCAGAAGGCAACACCCACCGCTCAGGCTCCACTGGACTGTTTTGGATTGCTAGCTATTGGAGGGAGGGGGAACATGCAGATCTGCCCTCACAGAGGAGGGAGAGCTTGTACCTGAATAAAACTTGGTCTTAATGGTGCCACTGGACTGTTTTGGGTCAGGGGGCCGGGGGGGGGGCTCTGCAGCTTACCTGGCTGCTTCTTGCTCTGACTGAGGGCTGCTGGGAGCAGGGGGTGGGACTTGTTGCATGTGCCTGCCCCCTGGGCTCTTTACTGCCGGAGTTCCGCTCCTGTGCGCTCCTGCAGGAAATGACCCCTGGGGACCACCATCCCTAAATGACCTTCAGTTACAGAGATCAGTACCACTGGAGAAAATGGCTGCTTTGGAGGCCATTATACTCCCGCGGAGGACACTTCTCTCCCCATCCCTGCCTTCCACAGGCTCCGTCCCCCAAATACCCAGGAATTTCCCAACCCAGAGTTGACAACCCTGCTTTGAGGCCTGTTCTGCTTCCAGCCCTCCATAGCCGTTTCTCTTCCTGATTTGCCATTCCCCCCTGCTTTAGAGGGCCCCTATCTGCCAGCACGGATCCAGCCGGTGGGGGTAACCCCGCCCCCAAAGTGCTGGAATCGCAGCAATGTGCCTGGCATGATGATGTCACCCGGAGGTGATGTCATCATGCCAGGCACGTTGCCAGGGGGACGATCTAGCACTTGGCCTAAAAACTCCATGGTATCATAGAGTTTCTGGCTCTTTGGTGAAGAAGAGGAGGAGGGGGAGGAGGAGGAGGAGGAGACTGGATTTATACCCCACCCTTCACTACCCAAATGAGTCTCAGAGCGGCTTACCCTCCCCTCCCCACAACAAACACCCTGTGAGGTAGGCAGGGCTGAGAGAGCTCTCTCGAGGACTGCTCTTGAGAAAACAGCTCTGAGAGCACTTGTGCCTTGCTTCATCTTGTACTGATTCTGAGGCTCTGTGCAAAAGTCAAGGTTGGGGGTTCCCACCCCCAACCCACTTCGAGCAAGGATACAGTGCCCAATTGTCAGAACGCATGTCCGTTCAAAGATGCTCTGCCCAGGTAGGCTGTAATTACATTATCTAGACTGAGGACGTGTGATCATCATTTAAAAAAAACCAACACAATTACAGCTGGCACACAGGGCCAGCCAGATCACTCTCACGTGGGTGACATTTTAAAAAATACCACCTATGAACCCGAATGGAATAGCACATTTGGAAGAAGAAGAAAAGATTGGATTTATACCCCTCCCTTCACTACACAAGGGAGTCTCAGAGCGGCTTACAACCTCCTTCCCTTCCTCTCCCTACAACAGACACCCTGGGAGGTAGGTGGGGCTGAGAGAGCTATTTTGAGGACTGCTCGTGATAGAACTGCATGTGGAGGAGTGGGGAATCAAACCCGGTTCTCCCAGATTAGAGTCCGTGCTCCTAGCCACTACACCAAACTGGTCGACATTGTCAATTGTTGGGATTTTTTGCTATCCTAGAAAACTGCAGGCGATTAAAATGCTGTCAGATTTTTCATATATGCTGGGATATGTAATTGATGGATTCATCAGTAGGTCATATAATAGATTACCCGCACCAGCCCTTGCCCCCTGCAGTGTGACTCATAGGCAAGATAGAACAGCCCCAATCCCTCCTAATCTCCGTTTTTCTTTTTCCATCTCCTTCCTGTTAATGCGCGGACTCTAAAGAGAGCCAGTTTGGTGTAGTGGTTAAGTGCGCGGACTCTAATCTGGGAGAACCGGGTTTGATTCCCCACTCCTCCACTTGCACCTGGCTGGATGACCTTGGGCAATCCATAGTTCTGATAAGAGCTGTTCTTGAAAAAGAGCAGTTTCTGTCAAGAGCTCTCTCAGCCCCACCTGCCTCACAGGGTTTCTGTTGTGGGGAGGGGGAGGGAAAGGAGTTTGTAAGCCGCCCTGAGACTCCTTTGGGTAGTGATGGGCAGGGGTATAAATCCAATCTCTTCTTCTTCTTCTTCTGGACTCTCCTCTCCCCCCTTTCAGGCCCTCTTCCCAGCAGTGTTTCAGAATCCAGGGCCTGACATCCAGGGCCCGCCCCTTCCTTCTCCCATAGGACATCCCTTTACAGGGAACCCAAATCAGCCCCCTTTTAATTTCTTTCGACTTCTGCACATCATCATTTTGAACTGTTTTGCTCTGCTCTGTTTTCATTGCCCGGCCTTCTGATTCATTCCCATTTCAAATGACGGATGCCAAAATAATGTTGAAAAAGTTGACAGGGAATATTCAGAAACGGGGAAGGGCACCAAAAAAAAAAGAAAGAAAAGGAAAGAAAGAAAGGCTTGTGTTTTCAATTTGCGCCAGGGAGAAGAAAAGAAAAGAAAGAAAAAAAGTTAAAACAGGGCCTTTAGGAGTCAAACTGGCAAAAATCAGCTGCATTTTATCTTCCAGCCAAGCTGAGCTGTTTGTTGACGTTCGGTATTACCTGTCGATTTCTGCTGGTGGTGGAGACCTTGAAAGGCACTGTAATGCCCCTGTATAAATCGATGGTACGTCCTCATTTTGAGTACTGTGTACAGTTCTGGTCACCACACCTCAAAAAGGATATTATAGCATTGGAAAAAGTGCAGAAAAGGGCAACTAGAATGATAAAAGGTTTGGAACACTTTCCCTCTGAAGAAAGGTTAAAGCGCTTGGGGCTCTTTAGCTTGGAGGAACGATGGCTGAGGGGTGACATGATCGAGGTTTACAAGATTATGCATGGGATAGAGCAGGTCGAGAAAGAGGTCCTTTTCTCCCTTTCTCACAATACAAGAACTCATGGGCACTCAATAGAATGGCTGAGCAGTCGGGTTAGAACAGACAAAAGGAAGTCAATCTTCACCCAAAGAGTGATGAACACATGGAATTCACTGCCACAGGAGGTGGCGGCGGCTACAAGCATGGATGGCTTCAAGAGGGAATTAGATAAGCATATGGAGCAGAAGTCCATCAGTGGCTATTAGCCACAAGGTATAGATAGGAGCTCTCAGTCTGGGGCAAGTGATGCACTGTATTCTTGGTTTGGGGGGGGGGCAACAGTGGGAGGGCTCCTAGTGTCCTGGCCCCACTGCTGGACCTCCTGATGGTACCTGCCAGCCCGGGCTCTTTTGGTAGCAGGAACTCCTTTGCATATTAGGCCACACACCCCTGATGTAGCCAATCCTCCAAGAGCTTACAAAGCTCTTCTTACAGGAGCTACTGTAAGCTCTTGGAGGATTGGCTACATTAGGGGGTGTGTCGCCTAATATGCAAAGGAGTACCTGCTACAAAAAGAGCCCGGTATTTCTGGCCACTGTGTGACAGAGTGTTGGACTAGATGGGCCATTGGCCTGATCTAACATTTGGCTTCTCTTCTGTTCTTCTAGGGTTGCCAATCATGGGAAGGGAAATTCCTGGAGGTTTGAGGGTGGGACATGGGGAGGGCAGAGTTGCTATTTCCTATCTCTGCAGTTTTGAGCACCAGATCCCCACTTCTCCCTGACACAAATGGAGCCCACAACGGACACTTCCCATCTGCCAAAAACTTCCCCACCAAATGAATGCAGGGTTCAAGACAAAAGGAGCATTATCCCTGAGGGTGGCTCACTCTGGGATAGGCAGGGGTCATTTTCTGCAGGAGCGCACAGGAATGGAGCTCTGGCAGTAAAGAGCCCAGGGGGTGGGCACATGCAACAAGCCCCACCCCCTGCTCCCAGCAGCCCCGGGCCATGAGGAGCAAGAAGCAGCCAGGTAAGTTGCAGTGGGTGTTGCCTTTTGACACACTTCCGGTGACGTTAGGGGGTGTGGCATATGCAAATAAGTTATTCTAATGAGTTATGCTAATGAGCTCCTGCACCTCTTTTTCTACGAAATGACCCCTGGGGATAGGGGATTCCAAGAGATGGGGGGGAGTGTGTGGAGGAAGGGTTTGGGGAGGGGGGGTATTGCACCATGGAGTCCACCCTCCAAAGCAGCCAAGATTCCAAGAGATCTCCAGCCCCCACCTGGTGGTTAAGGCTTAGATAGGGTTACCATCCCCTCTGGTGGGGCCACGGTATCCCCCATTTTCAGGGGGTCTAATCGGCTGGCGGGGGAAGCCCCACCCCTGAACATATGAGGATGTCACCGGTAGAGACATTATAACGCTGCTGCCATCGCGCGGCGGCACTCTAGCCTTTGGGGGGGAGAAATCTATGGTTACCATAGAGTTTTTGCCCCGAATGCTAGAGCATCGCCGCATGATGGCCCTAGTGTGATGATGTCATCGTGCCGCGGGCACTTCACACTCACTGCAGAAGAATCCTGGCGAGGAGCCAGGAGCCCCCCGCCGGATAAAAGGTATGACCTGGCCACACTAGGCTCAGAGCTTCTATCCACAAAATGGCAGCCCCAAGTCCAGTCTGCTTTGGACAGAATCAAACCGCAGAGGGGTTTCCTTTCGTCCGCTCCTCTCCTCCTGCCCTATCTGCTTCCCACCTCCAGTTTGGTGTAGTGGTTAAGTGTGCGGACTCTAATCTGGGAGAACCGGGTTTGATTCTCCACTCCGCCACTTGCACCTGCTGATGTGACCTTGGGTCAGTCACAAGCTCTGGCACAGCTGTCCTTGAAAAAGAGCAGTTTGTGTCAGAGTTCTCTCAGCCCCACCCACCTCACAGGGTGTCTGTTGTGGGGAGGGGAAGGGAAAGGAGTTTGTAAGCCGCTCTGAGACTCCCAAGTGAAGGGCGGGGTATAAATCCAATCTCCTCCTCCT
>NW_015160858.1:590412-594915 GCF_001447785.1 Gekko japonicus | reverse complement strand
GGGAAGGCGCTCAAACCAGCTGCCTTGTGGGGTGGGAGAAACAGTTTCCCCGTCCTTTCTGCACAGGAAGAAATAAAAATAAACTCAGCTCCAAACATGAATCATTTTTGTTTGGGTGTCTTTAGAGACTACAGACATTAAGTAGATAGGGATATGGAAACCGTGCGTGAGCACTGGAGAGGACCAGTTGGTCGCAGCTAGGGTTACCAATCTCAGGACAGGACCTGGAATTCCCTCGGAATTTCAGCTCCTTTCCAGAGTACAGAGCTCCTTTTCCTGGAGGAAAGGGTCGCTTTGAAGAGCAGCCTCTATGGTATATCATAGAATCTAGGAGAAACAGAAGCCCTAGAGTGGCAGCATATGCCACTTCCTCCCCGCGGTCCACTCTGCCCAAGCACTGCCCCCAAATCTCTAGGGATTTCCCAAGCTGGAGTTGGCAGCAGCAGAACTCACAGACACTGACGTGTTTTTCTCCTATCCGTTTTCATCCTCTCGGCAACTGTTTCCTGCGCTGGACATTTTCTGTAAAGTTTGATGGTAACAGGACTAAAGTCTGTCTGCGTCACATGGAGGCCGCAACATGCGAAGTCTATGAGCAGGTGTTCAAACCAACCAACCTCTGATGGCTTCTTGCTGACATCCATCTTTTGCATTTCTGCAGGAAAGCGTTTGGCCCGCTCTGGTGAGGTAACACTATAGGTATGGCATCCTCTCCATTTTCCGTGGCTGCCAGGAATCCACAGCTGACCCTATCGCGGCGTGCTTGGGAGCACCCTAGAAGCTGCTGGCTGTCAGCTACGCTGCCAGGGGGTTGGAGAGCTCCGTCTGTGTCTGGTTAATTGCTACTGCATTCCTTTCTGTGCTTTTTCTGCTTTGCACCGAAATGCTTATCTATACAGATGCGCAGGAGGAAGTTGTATTGTCTGGGGTTTTCCTAGGTGCCGTGGGAGAGTGTTGGTTCTCAGCTTTAGCTACCTAATGGTCTCCAAGTTTTATCCCGCACGCGGGAGGGTGCCTAATTGGCCAGTGCTGTGTGTGTGTGTGTGGGTGCATACGAATACCCTATATCCTATTATGCCCATAGGGCCGCCGCCATTCTTAACAGTGCTTATGTTACTGCATCTATAGCTCTGCAATAAAAGTATTACTGTTCTTGAATGCGTGTACTTTGTTGTTGGCTGTGGAAACACAATGCTGGGGAAATGAGGCCTACACTTGCTCCATCAAGGTGCTTCTTACCTCTGCTCCAGGTAAATTGATCCCTTGACAACCATCAAGCATGATAACTAAGAATGGAGCCTCCACATGCAGATGTTGTTGGCTGTGGAAACACAATGCTGGGGAAATGAGGCCTACACTTGCTCCATCAAGGTGCTTCTTACCTCTGCTCCAGGTAAATTGATCCCTTGACAACCATCAAGCATGATAACTAAGAATGGAGCCTCCACATGCAGAAAGAGTCTACCTTTGGGGCCAGAAGCCTCAGAGAAACAGTTAAGGCCTGCTTTCCTCATACTCTTCTTGTGGACTTCCCAGAAGACTCTGAGCAGGGTTGCCAGCTCTGGGTTGGCAAGTACCTGGAGATTTTGGGGAGTGTGGGGTTTGGAGAGGGGAGGGACCGCCGCATGCCACAGAGCCCACCTTCCAAAGTAGGGTTACCAGGTCCCCTCCAGCGGGGTGATTTGGGGGGGGCGTTCCAGGGGTGGGCAGAGATGCCCCCAAACCCTGCCTCCAAGCACAATCACCCACCCGGTCACCCCACTCCATCTCCTCCTGCCAGATTTAAAGGGCTTCAGCTGATCGGCAGGGACCACGTGGCCCGCCAATCAGCTGGAGGGTCCTTTAAATCTAGCAGGAGGGAGGGAGAGGGGTGGTGACGGGCCACATGCTCGGCTTGAGAAAAGACCCTTTGAAGCTGGCCGGGGGTGGATTGGAGCCCACCAAAGAAGGGGACTGTTATGTCTTGGTAAGAGCTTGAGCTACCATAGCTCATTATGTGGATTGTAGATACTGACCAATGGTGTGTATTCTGGAGGGAATGGTTTTGATTGGATGTTATGTATCGCTTGTGATTGGCTGTAACATACCTAATGTGATTGGTTATTGTGAAACATTGTAGGTGTGGCTATGTCAGCCAGAATTGTATATAAGTTGCTGTTTTGCCTCACCAAAGAAGGGGACCCCCCCACCTGGACCTGGGGGCTAGCAGCCCTATTCCAAAGCAGCCATTTTCTCCAGGGGAACTGATGTCTGTCACCTGGAATCCAGCTGTAATCCTGGGAGCTCTCCAGCCAGCCCCTGGAGTTTGGTAACCCTACCTCTGAGGGAAACAGAAGGCGGGGCTAGGTAGTCCGTTCCAGAAAAGCAATTTCTGCTTCCTGGTTTAATGTTAATTTGGTCTGCATTTGGCTCTTCCTAGCACTTTTAAAAGGGAGGCATTAGTTGCCCAGGCACCACCAGTTCAGATTAGAGCTGTGGTGTAAGAGAAAGAAGAAGAAGAAGAAGAAGAAGAAGAAGAAAATACTGGATTTATACCCTGCCCTTCACTCAGCGTCTCAGAGTGGCTTACAAACTCCCTTCCCTCCCCCTCCCAACAACAGACACCCTGTGAGGTAGGTGGGGCTGAGAGAGCTCTTTCGAGGATGGCTCTTTCAAGGACAGCTCTTGTCAGAACTATGGCTTGCCCAAGGTCATCCAGCAGCTGCAAGTGGAGGAGGAGTAGGGAATCAAACCTGGTTCTCCCAGATTAGAGTCCACACACTACTTAACCATTACACCAAACTGTAATCCTCTGTGTGTCTGTCTGTCTGTCTGTCTGTCTGTCTGTCTGTCTGTCTCTCATTTTCCTTTCCAGGGCTAGCAACAACCCCATGTCTATGTGAGGATATCGATTTCAATCGGCAAAACTGTGCAGCGATGGATGAGACCCTTTGTCAGTTCCCCTCAGCCTGCAGACTCCGTCAAAATAAGGGCTCCACATCGTTTGTATTTCATTTTTTTTATACTGGGGGAAATCCCCTGCCCACAGCAGAGCAGCAGGAGCAAAAAGGAAGGGAACAGAGGGTCACGGTGCCGCTGCAGTGACACTGTAGGAGTCTTCGGTTTTTACCACAGAGATCTGAGAAATTCCTAGACCGTCCCTGTGGTGTTTTCGCTTCCAGGTGTGTAACCGGAAGTGACATGGCAGTTTTGCGTGCCACAATGTAACCCCTGCCTAGGGCTGCCATTTGCCAGCCTGGAGATTTGGGGGCGGAGCCTTGGGGGGGAGGGCAGGGTCTCATGAGGACGGGGACCTCGTCAGGGATAATGCCATCCCGTCCACCCTCCAAAGCAGCCATTTTCTCCAGGGCAACTAATCTCTGTAGCCTGGAGATCAGTTGTAATCCCAGAAGATCTCCAGCCTCTCCAGAGGTTGACGACAACCCCATTTCCCACCCACCCCCCGGTCTCCCAGCAACCAACACTCCCTCTAAGCGGTGGAGTCTTGTGAGCAAAACTCCACTTTGCGAGCTGCTGGCATTAAAGTTGTGAGCAAGCCATTTGGCTGCTACATAAATTAGTTCGCTCTGGAGCCCTCCTTCCTGAGCGAAGACAGAAATGTGTGCGCCGGAGGCTAAAAAACGGTGAGCTTTGGAGTCTGTGTGCGCTGGAGGCTAACAACTGTGAGTCACACTGACTCAGCTGAGCGGGAACACTGCCAGCAACCCTAAGGAAAGTTGATTTTTGATCGACATGGTCTAGTAGTGTGTGGCCTACAGGTCATATTCAGGATACATAAAGAAAAATAATCTGCCTGGGGAAATTGTAGTAAGATTCTCGAAGAGGCACGTCAGGGATGCTATCCTGAAAGCAGTTGCTGCGACACCCCTGAAGGTGGGGGAGAATGCTGTCAGAACATCAAAGGATATTCCATTTGAAGTAAGACAACGCAGAAAGAAATACAAAGAACTTGTGCTTTTCCTCCAAACAAACTCAATTGGATATAAATGGCTGTTTCCAGAAGGAGTAATATTCAAGATCAAGGAGAAGAAGGTCAAGATTGACTCTGTTCTTAAAGCTCAAGAGTTTCTAAAGGAGCAGCTGGGAAGGACAGAGGACGAGAAAAAAGAAGAGGACGATAAGTCCAGTGGAGAGCTGGAAACTGGTTCGTCTGGTGAGGACTCTTTGTCTGAGCAGGGGGCATCAGCCCCGAAAAGTTCCTACAAACTGCGGAAGAGAGAGAAGAAAAGTAAAGGCTGAAGGACTCTGAATTGTGCCTTTGAGAACTTTGGTTCTAGGGGATGATGGGGGGCACTGTTATTGGGCAATTAAATGTAACTGGGGATGGTTAAAAGGGTTAAAAGATTGACACAGTTCATAAGAAGTACAAAGATGAAAAGTCTGAATGAAGTATAAAAAGCTAGTTGGAGATCTCCTCTCTTGGGTTTTTAGTTAGTAGTGGGTTCTTTACTTTCTCCCTTATATGTAGCTTTCCCTTTCCCTTTTTCTGTTCTAGTTTTTGTA